>NC_141147.1:104521096-104821550 GCF_053477565.2 Lygodium microphyllum
TGCATTCCACTTGACATACTTGGATACATTGGGTATTGAGAACCATGTAGTGGTTGTTGCATACCACAGGGATTCGTACCATACATTCTCATTTGTGGTCTTTGACCAACTATTGTATGAAAAAAGGTGCCACCATCCTTGCTGTCCATATTCCCATGGATTGGCACTACCAAGTTGGCAAGGCATTTGCACTTGTTGTCCCACAAGCACCAACTTTTTGTGCACATCAGCAACTTTGGGCTCTTCCAATGGAGGCTTAGGCATTTCCTATTGTTCTTCTGGTTGTCTTGGCTCTTGAAGCTCTAGAAGGTGTCTACTTCTCTTTGTCTTTGTTCTTCTTCTTTGGGGCATTCAAGAATCGAGTAAATTGAGGATCCTTTACCAATTCAACAAAGAGATTTGTTGCTATTTGTTAACCCTCAAACGATGAAAAATGTGGAGAATCCGAAAAATCTAAAGCAAAAGACAAGGCCAAGGCAAAAGTGAAACGGAAGCTGAAGGCGTGCCAAGAAAAATATGGAAATACAAGAAGTGCAAAAAAGTCCTAAATCAAGGAGAAAGGCGCATGAGAAAAAGCACAAGTCAATACCTTTGTAAAAGAGCGCAAGGCGCACCATGATTTATTTTAAGAGCGCCGGGCTCTCACCCGACCCGTGCAAATTGTAAAGGTAGATGGGCGGTAGGAAGGAAGCTAGGAAGATAGAAGGACAATGGGAAAAATGGCCTAGGCTACAGCCAGAGCCATGTGAAAAAGGGGATGAGGGGATGACCGTCCAAAAGGGATTTAGGGTTTCGTATATAAAGTTGAAAAGTGAATGAGAAGCTCATTCTTGTATGTGGACAAAAGTCACTCTCCTCTTCTTCTTCTTCTTGTTCTTGCTTTCTTAGCTTGTGTTTGAGGGAGAGAGTGTGAGTGAGGGAGTGAGTGTGTGAGGGTGAGGGACCGTGGTGGAGAAGCTCTACTTCTTCTTCTCTCTTCTTCTCTTCTTTTCTCTTCTCTTCTCTTTTCTTCTCTTGCTTACGGCAATGGAGCTTGGAGCGTGGAGCTTGAGGATCGAGTTCGCTTGAAGCTTGCACTTGGATCGTGGAGCTACCGGAGTGCTCGGGAGAGGAGGCAACTCGATCGGGGATGGAGGTAAGCTCATTACTCTCGTAGAGATAGCGCGTGGGCTATGTGAGAGGTAGCAATTAGTGCTCGGCTTGAAACGCTTGAAGGAATAAGTGGTTTGCGGGTCTTGGTGAGTTCGTCCCTTCATTTTGGTTCTGTTGCCGGGACAAACGGATTTAAGCCTTGAGTGCTTGCGCGCTTCGAATCAAGTATAGAAGTAGGGTTTTCTCCAAATTGGTGCTTCAGGTAGATAGGTAGGAAGCGTGGGAGTTTGAAGAGATATTCGATCTCTTTAGCAATTAAGTTTTTGGGTTTTTGGATTTGGGAAAGTATGTTAGAGTAGTGTAGGTATTTGCTTTGTGATTTGGATGTATTAGGGTACGAAAAAACAAAGAAAAAAAAGAAAAACAGTCATTAGGATTTTTGTTGTCATGACAAGGCAAGAGGTTTTGATTTGTTTGCCGATTTGTATTTTGGAGTTTATTTGCTATTCTAGGTATACACAATCCTTTATTAGGGTCTATTATTACATTCTGCAAGTTTGTGCGATTCATGACCAAAATCGTTAGAATCGAGTGATTTTCGTCATCCCTGGAAACTCGTTCGCAAGAATTGGACTCGGACGGTCCGATTTCCAAAATCGGAGGGTCCAATTTTCGGATTTGGATCAACCCATCCTGTCCGATTTTGAAAATTAGACATCCTAGAATTGAACGCACAAAAATAGAACACAAAAATGGACCATCCAGAATCGGACACTCCAAAATTGGACATATGTCAAATCGGATGTCTGATTCCCAGAATTGGACGCACGAAAATCGGACCAATCCAAAATCGGATGTCCGATTCTGATAATTGGACCTTTGAGAATCAGACAGAAAATTGTCACAATTGGACAGGTGAATAGAATACAAATTTGACACATCTAACCCCTGAAACCGATCCAAAGACCTTATAGAGTCCAAAGTACATCATAGATCCATCAGTGGGTTGAAATTTAGAGCAAGTAGATCAAAACTTGGCTACGAACGGTCGTTCAAATTGCGCATGGTGTTTAGTATACAGGTGAATAGAATACTAATTTGACACATCTAACCCCTGAGACCAATCCAAAGACCTTATAGAGTCCAAAGCACATCATAGATCCATCAGTGGGTTGAAATTTAGAGCAAGTAGATCAAAACTTGGCTACGAACGGTCGTTCAAATCGCACATGGTGTTTAGCATAACGGCCCTGCGGGCCGGGGAGGTATGCTCCCCTTGGACCCTCGCAGAGGGGTCCCCTCTGCACCTCTCCCAAGTAGGTTGGAGAGAAAACGTGCGTCGTGACAAGTCCTCCAAATTAGATCCTAGTGTAGTAATGGCTCTGCACAAGCATAGATTCTCACTTGTAAAATAGTAACCAAAAGCCCATACCCGAACAAAGACAAACAGAGATCCTAAAACCTCAATGGCCCAATCTAGCCAACAAGGGCAACAAGGCTACACCACAAAAACTCGTATGTGTTGCATTCGGACTGCATCTAGTCAAGGTGGAACGCAACAACATTAAGCTACAACTACGATGATGACTAGACATGACAGTTTCGATGATATATGCACCTCGAGCGGCACTGCACAGATGACCTAAGATATCAATGGAGAATCCATATCTGGTTGTGTAGTTGGGGACTCAAGGGCATGTATCAGAAGGCTTGAATTTATAAGCCAAGACCCGGAAGATGAAGACATAGTACCGCCTATTTACCTTAGGGTTAAACTCACCGCAAAAAGAGAGCATAGTGTCGATGCTCTCATCGATGAAGTAGCTGATTTTAATATCTTGACCTATGAAGCATGGACCCTACTAGGTCAACCAGAGCTCACACCAACTAATGCAACTCTTAGTCCTTATGGGGGACAACCACAAGCACTTATAGGGAAGTGCAAAATCCTTGTAACTATTGAAACGGAAAGCTTGCCTATTCTATTCCATGTTTCTCCAAATAGTGCAAATTATGGAAAGGAAACCCTCTTAGGAAGACCCTTCAAAAGGGCGACAAAGTGTGATGCCAATTATGTAGCACAAAGTGTTTCTGGAAGACCTCAAGCACCAACATCAAAACTCAAGCTCCTCTTGTACTTCATATTATCACTATTTCTTCTCATTGGAGTTATCAGCAGTAATTTTTTACATTCCTTGGAGGTTGCTGAAGATTTGGAAGAGTTCAAGGAAGATTAGAAGGCATTTGCAAGCCGGCACTCAAAAAGCATAACCGCCAAGATAGTGCTTGTTAGACTAAGCATAGTGTGTTTTCACACTACCTTTTTGTGTCCTTTGGCACATTGGGTTTCAACTCTTTTTGCTGGTCAAAAAGTCAAGGATTTGAAGTTGAGTTCCAATGCCAAACATAAAGATTTCTAAGTGGGTGCTTCTCATGAAGAGTAACATGTAACTTATGGCCCATTTACACTATATAGAAGATGTTACTTTACCTACAGGAAGACATGGAGCTGTCTATATTCAAATGCCATCAATGTATCCATTTGAAGACCTTGAAGACATGAAAGTGCAAAAGTTTACAGTCATTTCCGTTACCTCAAAGATAATGATACCTTTGCTTGAGAGGGGCATGGACATGAGACTAATGCATATGCAAGCAAAGTCAATGAAGAAGCAGATCAGGAGGACCTAGAAGAAGAGGACCAAAATACCAAAGAGAAAAAGAATAAGAAGAAGAAGCAGAAAAATCATGAAGACTTTGAAGCGGCAAGGAAAGTGAAGAACAAGTACATGATCAAAAAGAGCAAGTTAGACTTTACCAACAAGAAGACCTACAATGAATTGAAGATCTATGTTAAAAGAAATGCTGAAAACTGCAAGGGCTTGATAGTCCTTAAACCCAATTTGTACTAGACTTTTTTAGCCTTGTAATGCCTAGCCCTAATGCTTTTGACATAAGCTTGTAAACTCCTCATGTAGCCTTGTACTACAGCCTTTGTATACTTTGTGAGGCCCCCTGTTATAGCCTCTGGATGTCCACCATGTTTGTGGTACCCACACTTGGCCTTTTCTACGACAACCTTTGGTGTTTTTGCCATGTTTATGGTGTGCCCACACTTTGCAGGTGTTGCTCTCACTAAAGCCTCTACACACTTTGTATTTTTTGGTTGTGATTGAGGAGGGGTGTTGAGATACTTGTAATCACACCTAATGTAGCCTCTTTGTATGAGGCAGTTTAGGCTTAGGACATGCAGGCACATTGAATCCCAATGCATAGAGAGGGAAAACTGCTACCCATCCAACAACTATAAAGCATTGTACTTGACTACCACTTTTCATATGGAATGAATACAATGTCCTCCTGCCACTTAAACCAAGCTAAGGTCATTCTAATCTGAAGTTTTCAGCAAGTATTCAACCATAAAATCAGCAAGTAGGGGAAGCTATGAAGAGTTTTTGAAGATCATCAGGTCAAACTCAAGCAACAAACATAAAATTTCAAACTAGTATCTTTTGATACTTCATTGCCATTGCTTGTGTCTTTTGACACATACAAAGATCAACTCATTGCTGGTTATTCTCAGTCATTTGAAGTTGATTTCCATCATGGGAATGACCAAAATCAAGTCTTTTATGAAGATACTTCTCATGAAGAGTAACATTACTCTTGTTGCTCAATTCAACTACATGGAAGACTTGTTTATTCCGCTTACAGGGATGGATGGATTTACTTGTTTTGAATAGCAATCGATGAATTTATTTGAAGGTTTTGAAGACATTTTTGCTGTCTCAAACATGATGATACATTTTTTTGAGGGAGACATGGACATAAAGACTCATACAACTGGTGCAAGCAAAGTCAATGAAGAAGCAGATGAAGAGGACCAAAAGATCAAATAGAAAAAGAATATGAAGAAAAAGCATAAAAATCATGAAGATCATCAAAGGTAGATTGGAAGGTGATGACACCTTTATGTGTAATACAATATGCAGTTTGAGACCATGCTTTGTACTTTTAGTTAAGTGTCTTGTCTTTGTCGGTTCTATATAAGATTGTGCTTATGAGTCCAAGCTGCCATATTGAAACCTAATTCACTTATGTAACAATTTCTCTACTTGTCTATGTCATCATGAGTTGGGTCTTCACGTTTCATTTGCCATAGCATCTGCCATGCTCTAGATCCGCGTGTTTTTACAATCAACAGCCTTTTAACTACGTACTATCTACGTATGCATGCGCACTCACATAATATTTGCACCACAATCTATACATAGTTTGGATCCTCAAGTGTAAGACAATACTCTCAGCTTGCTTAGAGTTCGACTTGTCTCCCAAACTAATGAAACTACGTCTTGTGCACGATAAGAAGACTAGCACTATCCCTAGTGAAAGACCACATATGAGAGGTTTTCAATTGCAGGTATTGAAGACTCCAACGAAAGTGTCGTTAGCTCTTCATCAACACTCAATTCTGAATTCTTATCCTTTATTATTATGCAAGCCCACCAAAGAATCGTCGCACGTAGAATCCCCAGAACACCAATACCTGTGGCAGCCATAATGCAACTCCCAACAAATAGCAATCCTATCTTCAACTACAACCATCCTATTACCATAAAATCCTACTAATAAAGTACTCCCAACGATGTAATGTGCCCGTCTATCGACTGACCAGGTACGTTTTTAGTGGTCCATCGAGAGACAAATCTAAGCGACGCCGCGCTGCACTCCCATAGAATGTTACAGGGTTTGTCGCCTAGGGTTTCTGGAGTCCGCCTTGCAACAGAGCGTTCATGGCCGAAGCCACTAGGATCGACCTGAAACTTGGGTCCCTAGTGATCAAGGTCTCTTGATAGTATTCTAGCGTTGGGTCTTGGATATCCTACTTTACGCAGAAATACTCAAGCCGAAGTAGGCCCATGCCACCCTTGGTTCAAAGAGAATGGGAAATGAGAGGGATATCGCCTAGGGTTTCTCGAGTCCGCCTTGCAACAGAGCGTTTATGGCCGAACCCACTAGGATCGACCTGAAACTTGGGTCCCTAGTGATCAAGGTCTCTTGATAGTATTCTAGCGTCGGGTCTTGGATATCCTACTTTACGCAGAAATACTCAAGCCGAAGTAGGCCCATGCCACCCTTGGTTCAAAGAGAATGAGAAATGAGAGGGATGCGCCTCTCAACTTCCCTACTTATAGGGCATAGTCCCATTCCGGTCCCCTAAAACGACATGAATCGGGTTCTAACCTAACAATTTCTAAGGGTAACCTTGTGATAAGCCTCCCGATTCTCCAGGACCACCCTACCGTAGGACAGACCCGTTGGGGGTTCCGCCCACCCGCTTCCCTTGATAGCTTTAGTTTTCTAACTAGGTCCTATTACATTTATGTGCGACATTTAAAATCAGCTTCCTTAATTAAGCCTTTTTAGGGAATAGGGTTCGTTCGCATAATTTACAGCACAAACACGAATATAGAGCAAGTAACCTTTTGACAACAAGTTCCTTAACTTATCTTCAAGTTAATCTTTGTCTCCTGCCCATACAAGAGAAATTATATGTTCCCTTTTGTCCAACAGAAGCACCTGGTCCAAATCACATGGTATCATAATTTCCATCCATTATTTAGAATAGGATCTTCCAACGCCATAGATATTGGGCTCACGTCAGTCTCCAACTCTTTTTCTGGACTAGGCAAGGGGTATCTAGAGCTCCACTGACCCTAAGCGACCTAGGAGTGAGAGACAACTTCCGCGGTTGGCCTTTTTACCACTCGACCTTCAGCATGTGAATCGAGCAGTGCCCTTCTCGGGTTGAAACGTGGCGTGACCTTGGAGATGATCCATCTGCGCAAAAATATCATCTCCTTAATTAATGCAATTAAGAATCAAATACAATAAAGGCAATCAACCCTAATATCATTTTCCAAGAAAACATTCCTTTATCCCTATGGCAACTTGTCATCACAGACCCTTGCCATGAATTTTCCAACAATCACAAGCACTTGGAATAATCATCCAAACAATAATCCAACAATCAATTGAATGCAAAAGCATTTAGGGCATTTTTTAATTAATCTAACAAAACTAATTGTATTTTTTTTCAACATTATAAGAATAGTCGCGATAACCTTCCCGTCGCGTACTTGCTCTCTCCTTTGGGATTAGGAGCGGTTTTATGTAAATTTTACTTAACACCCCCTTCTTTCGGCTAAGGCATATGTTAAGGTTTCAAACACTATGCAAGACATAAGTTCTATTGATTACTTATATTGATCGATAACCTAGCCTTCTTCCCAACAAATACAAAATCATCGGTCTTTCCTTTGACTTAGGGTTTTCTAATCCCTAGAGCTCTCCACTTACCTTTGAAGCTTGGAATTGTAGTTTGTACCTAGCCCAATCCGCAAGTTGGGTTGATGAAGATAGTAGTTGCCAGACAGACCCCAAGGCATCTTAGTTTTAGCCCTTATGATTGTTGTTTGTGTTAACTATGCATAATATCAAGATTTCAATCTACCAAACATGAGCTATTAGTTCATGTTATTGGCAAGAGCTTGGGCAAAGCCTAGAGTTTTTGGGATGCTTTTTGTTTAGGCTAGATCGATTACCATGCCATCCGTCAAGCGTGCACGTTGCAGCAAATACCTTAAAGGTGATTAAAATGGCCCTACTATTGCGAGGACGGGGAGTTGACAATGCTTGAAGCCTTATATGTTGTTTATGAATTTATCCCATAGCATCTAAATGCAATTAACTTCTCTTGAAACAAGCATTTGGGAAACTCAATCCTTCGAATAGTCGAGACGAAGTTTACATTTTTCAACGAACTGTTTCTTATGTAGTAAAGTTTGGAACGGAACGTATCGCATGCGGGAAATTAAGCAAGCATCTATCAAATTGGGAATACATTACTTATGATTGGTACCGTAGTTGGATTGACAGTGATGCCCTCGCCCAAGGCTTCGTTGCTTGTTGTGGTGTTGCCATTTGCGCGTGACACTTTCCGCTTGGGGGCGATTCTTGGTCTTTCCCTTTTTTAGGCACGACTCGCACAAGATTTCAGCGGCCACTCGCTCGAGAAGAGGGCCAATTGGGGAAAGTTTAGCTTGTGGGATGGAGGACAATTTCGCGAGAGATATAGGTAGTAGATTTGCGGGCAAAGGGAAAGAAAGATGTGTGCGGCCACCCTAGTAGGGAAAGGGGAGAAGATTCTTGAGAAATTCTCTCTTCCTCGCTCTCTCTCTCTTTCTCTCTCTTCTTTTTCTTCTTCTTCTTCTCTCTTCTTACTTCTCTTTCTTCTTCCTCTTCTTCTCTCTTCTCACCTCTCTTTCTTGTTCCTCTTCTTCTTCTTCTCCTCTCTTTGCTCACCTCTCTTCTTTCTCTTCCTCTCCCTCTCCCTCTCTCTCTCTCTCTCTCTTTCTCTCTCTCTCTCTCTCACTGCCCGTGTAGTAGCAGGTTGAGGCCTCCTCTTATGATGGGGGGGGGGGGCGTGTGGAAGAGGTGGAGTGGTGGTGGTCTTTCCCCACCACTTGTCCTAAGGTATGGCGGATTGGTCAAGAAGGGGGGGGGGGGGGGGGAGAGATGGTAGGCCCGTGGCCTCTCTCCTCCATCATCATCATCATCACGTTCTTCCGCCTCGTCATTGTCGACATTCCTCTTCCCCTCGCCATTCACATTGTCTCTCTCTTCTCCATGTTTGTCATCGTCATCCTGTCTCCCCTCCTGCAGTCATCTTCACTTCTTCGACTTCGTCTTCCACTTTCTTAACTTTCTTTCCCCTACGTTATCTGCTACTTCCTCCTCCTGTCGGTGACGACAGGGGGGGAAGAGAATTTAAAAATAAAATTGATTTACTTTAACTAATTTGGAGGCGGGTTTTTATAGACTGTGGTGGAACGTTACAAATGAGCTTCATCCACACCACCACCATAACTCCTCCACGGCAAATCATAGCAGTCCCTTTCAACCACGTCTTCGGTGCATGCTAAAGCTTGCTATCCACGACAGAGAGTGCCATGGGACTGTCACTTGTCTAGGAGGGGGATAATGTTAACCCTCAAACGAACAATTTGGAAAATTCGAAGAATCTAAAGCAAAAGACAAGGCTAAGGCAAAAGTGAAAGAAAAGATGAAGGCATGCCAAGAAAAATATGGAAATACAAGATGTGCAAAAAAGTCCTAAATCAAGGAGAAAGGCATACAAGGAAAAGTGCAAGTCAATACCTTTGTAAAAGAGTGCAAGGTGCATCGTGATTTATTTTAAGAACGTTGGGCTCTCACCTGTGCAAATTGTAAAGGTAGATGGGCGGTAGGAAGAAAGCTAGGAAGATAGAAGGACAATGGGAAAAAGGACCCAGGCCATGTAAAAAAGGGGATACGGGGATGACGGCCCAAAAGGGATTTAGGGTTTTGTATATAAAGTTGAAAAGTGAATGAGAAGCTCATTCTTGTATGTGGCCAAAAGTGGCTCTCCTCTTCTTCTTCTTCTTCTTCTTCTTGTTCTTGCTTTCTTGAGCTTGTGTTTGAGAGAGGGAGTGTGAGATTGAGGGAGTGAGTGTGTGAGGATGAGGGACCGTGGTGGAGAAGCTCTACTTCTTCTCCTCTCTTATTCTCTTCTCTTCTTTTCTCTTGCACTTGGATCGTGGAGCTACCGGAGTGCTTGGGAGAGGAGGCAACTCGATCAGGCATGGAACTAAGCTATGTGAGAGGTAGCCATTAGTGCTTGGCTTGAAACGCTTGAAGGAATAAGCGGTTCGTGGGTCTTGGCGAGCTCGCCCCTTCACTGTCCTCATTCAATCTTTGAACCTATAATCAAATTCTTCATACTCTTGTTGGTCATCAGCATCTTGAGGCATGGAAGTTCCTACATTTGGGTCATTTTTCACATTTTCAGCTTGTTGTCCATGCTGAGAACCTTGTCTAAGATCATGCATTGCATTTTCCCCTTCACCACGTGAATGACGAAACTGAGATGCATCATCACCACTTGATCTTCTATCACCGTGTGAAGGCATACTTGCTGTAATCAACAGCTGAGCACAATCTCAGCAGCAATCCAAAGCTTGTGACTTGCAATTAGGTGCCTCGGGCCCACCAATGCAAAGGATTTGATGGTATCCGCGGGATGGAACCATGAAACTAGCCTTCCTCCTATGGAGGGGTGGTAATAACTTTATTAACTTAATTATAACAAGCAATAATTGACGAAATGCTGAAACATAAATATTTACCCATCAATCTTAGACATTAGGCACCCTGTTGGCCCCAAAATTGGTGCTCCTTTCGATATTTCTTTATCTTTAATTACAATTGAATTCGAACACAATGGGATTTGTGCAATCCCTTTCGCAATCCAAAAGCCCCTTTCGGTATTTTGTTATCTTTAATTATAATTGAATTTGAATACAATGGGATTTCTGCAACTCCCTTCACAATCCAAAAGCCCCTTGCTGTCAATATTGACTTGCAAGTCTTCAAATTGATTTGCCCCCTGATTTACTCGGGCAATTGGCTTTCATCGACTCTTTGGAAAATGAAAATTTGTTCTAAATTCAAATGTTGGCTGGTCCCTCACTTGAATCTTGTTGAGAATTAATTCTTAGCCTTGAAAATTCAAGTCTTGAGGCTTCAATCTCTTGGCATGCTTCTTGAGCTTGCTGTGAAACCCTAATTTCTGTTGTAAATTAGGGTTTACAGCATAGAAAAATGCAATTTCTCAGCCTCAAAGAATTAGAATGTTGAGATCTTTAGAGTAAGGCTAGAAAATGGCTGAAGAATGAGAGAGAATGTTAAAAAGGTAGAAAATTTAGACTTTCATCGTGAGAAAATGGAAGAAATCAGTTGTTGCCCTGTCTAGACAACCATGAAAATTCTTTCCATTGATGGAACATACCAAATATGTGTGTTTGGCTGAAACAGCCGTCAAACAATTGTAACCTATTGCCGTAGTCTCTTTAAGGCATGCCACTAGCTTCGGGAGGGTCTCTTCCTAGCTGGAAATGGCCCGTAAATTGTTGTAGCAGATGTAACAGTATTCTCTTAGTCCCTCTTAGCTTGCACAAGGTTGGAATGACTCTCTCTCTGTTCTCTCCAACCTCAAAAAATGTCTTTCCCACTTGCATGGGCAAGTTTTGCTTAGTGGCAGTCTTCTAATCCATTTTTTCAGCATTATTTGAATTATTAATTAGCTGTAAAATTTTGAAAATTAATTTAATAATTATTTTAGTACCTAGAAAATTCCCAAGTGCTACCGTGTCTTTTGTAGCCCTCAGATTGGCATTAAGTATCATTAAATGTCAAATCCCTAGTGTCATCAATTGACACTTATGGCTAATAAAATGTCTTAGGCCGATTTTTGGCACTAGATACCATCCAGTATTTGTGCAACATTACTTAAGACAACTTTTATCTTTGACATCCATTGATTTCCTTGGGTCCTTGGCTTATAAATATGGAATAATCTCAATTGCACTTCACATATGCAACACATACTTAAACATTTGATTAAAAACTAATCGAAATGTTAAGTAGAGCGATTAAAATTTCACGTCCATGTGACACTAGTTGGAAGAATTTTGATTGGATAAAAGATAGATTGATTATGGCCTTGGATGGGTCTTTCTTTTATAGCCTAGGATGGTAGTCTTGATCGGCTTGTTTGAACAAATTTTGAATCTTTCCTAGTAAACTAGGGAATATTCCCTCTATTGTCAGATTGGAGGTGCTACCCTTGGACCCTTGTTAGGGGGGCTACTAGCCCCATGAGGTCCCCCCTAGTGAGGGGTTGCTTTCATAGCCCTTGGATCCCAAAATAGGGGGTCCATGATAACTCCCACCCCACAACTCCATACAGTGTGTTTGGAGTTGCTACTAGCTTACCCAAAGGCTAGACCCACAAAGGTCACCTTTTTGCTATCAGGTCACATAGGCCTCATTTTATATACAAGTTAGGATCCAACCAATGTCCTAGCTCACACATGGCTTCTTCTCATAATGGGGATCTTACAACTTGGAGCACCATAGATCATTGTTGGGACCTTACGAGGGTGGGACATTGAGCATATCTAATATTGTGCACCACATATGCACATAGCTTAATCTCCCAATGAATTAATAAAAATCCGGGACCTTGGGACAATCTTTTTCACGAGAATGATTTTGATTATCATAAATTCTATGTACTTTGAATAGGTACAATAAGAGAAGATTTGTGTTGAAAATTGTCACAGAAGCATAGGAGTAAATTTCTTAAATGAATGCTTGATATTTTTGTATGCATATATTAACATATTAACATAAGGGAGCAAACCTTTTGATCAATTGTATCTTTTGGAGACATATTTGTATGCATATTTTAACATGAGAGGGCAAACCTCTTTATCAATTGTATCTTTTGGAGACATACGTGCAAACCATGTTCTCCACTGTTTGGTTCCCTCTTTTAGTTCAATTATTACATTAGATGATTGGAAGAATACAAACTCCAAGTTGTTGCCAAATTTAGAAATACAAGGTCACTTCTAGATCTCAACAAATTGATGGGGTGATTGTAAAGCTTTAATAGTAGTTTGACTTGGTAGAAATCTTGCCATTTGTATCAAAAAGTTTGACTACAACCTACATAATACTATGGTCTCTACTGGTTCATCGATAGTCTTGATTTTAATTAACACTTTATTATTTAGGATCTACAAATGATGTCAAGTTTCTACTTGTATGAAAATACTAATATAAGAGTTGAATTTGTTCATTTTAGTTTCGAGTCGGATCGCATTTCATCCAGGCATGTTCACACTGTTCATGGCATTTCTAGTTAGGGGTTGTATTGTAGATTTTTGCCATGTGGCATGCAACATACTGGCTAGTTGCTGCATTCACATTAAAATGCTAGTGGGCTAGACTTTTTGTCTCCATAGTCAACAATCGACGAGTTTTTGAGGTGCGGCTATATTTATTGTTGCCCATGATGAAGTATCATCGCCAGATTGACACTTTCAGGAGACAAGTGATAGTTCTCTGTAGTTGACACATTAGAAGACCAAGAAAAGGCAGTGCGCAGGGTAGAGCATTCTTTGACCTCTACAAATCAAAACCAATAGCAACGTCACATCATTCTCCTCTAACACTTAAGTGTTCAAGATCTAATGTTCTATTTATAGAATTCTTTTACCATCAAGATTTGTATTCAACTGTCAAAGCAAAAGAGGAAGACAGATTGCCAAATGCTAGATGAACAAGCCAAAACCAAGTAGATCAAGTCTATTCATGTAGCTCTTGATTATTGATTGAACGATTATGGCTTTCCACAATTCCAAGTATTAATAGTAAGACCATTTAAAGTATGTGAAACACTACTAAAGAGTTGTCAATTTGCGAAATGAATACAACAGATGTATACTCATACAACAAACAATTTCACTGGCAAAACTTAATACAATTTAGCTTTTTGAAGATGATGTATAGAGTATGCTTAGAATTATTTTTCTATATAAGCCTAGCGGATCAGTATTTGAGCTATTACGACTGTAACTAGCCTTTTGTGGATGGGTAGTAATTCCTGATTACAACTTAATTACAGCAGCAAATAGTCAATGCAAATCTGAAAATACAAATTTACCTATTGATCTTGGACAATGCATACCCAATTGGCTCCAAAATTGGCGTTCCTTTCGGTATTTCTTTAGCTTTATTGAAAAAGAAGTTGATTTACAATGGGATTCTCCCAATCCCTTTCGGTATTCCAACTTTCCTTGTTGTGATGAATCACCAACAAGTCTTTAATCCGATTTGCCCCTTGATTTGGGCAATTAATTAGCCTTCATCCTCATTGATGGAGATGGAAAATGCCCCAAATTTAATTATTTGCTGATCCCTCCACTTGAATAGGCTAAAAACAGCTTCAGCCTTGTTGAATCCAAGTCTTGGAGCTTCCAATTTCTGACACACTTCTTGAGGCTGCTGCTAAACCCTAATTTCTGCTGCAGATTAGGGTTTATAGCATAGAAATTTGAAATTTCTCAGCCTCCAAGGGTCCAAATGCTGTGATTTTCGGAGCAAAGCTGTGAAATGGTTGAAAGATGAGAGGAAAGCTGTAGAGAGAGGAAATTCAGAGTTTTGTTGCTGTGAAATGGTTGAAAGATGAGAGGAAAGCTGTAGAGAGAGGAAATTCAGAGTTTTGTCGCGAAGAATGACTAAAAATCAGTCAAATGTAGTTGCTGCCCTGCCACAAAAGCTTGTAGATGCAAAGAACTGAAGAAAATCAGTCATTTATTGCTGTTGCCCTGTCTCAACAGCCTATAGATGCTGTCTCCTACTGTTGATTGGTTTTCTCTTGCCTTTGGCAGCCTCAAAAGGTTCTCCAATGTCTGCAAACTAGACCAACAGCCTCCTCTCTCTCTCTCTCGTAGGTTGAATTTATAAAAATGGCTCTCTCTAGTCTCTAAAGACGTTTTTCAGTCTTGCATGGGCATTTTTGACACAAGTGGCAACCATCCCAAATGGTTTTTTCGGCATTTTTTATAATTAAATATTAATTTTCATCCTTTAAATACTGAAAATTAATCTAATAATTATTTTGGTGCCCTGAAAAATAATCTGACTGGCCAATAATTAAATTGGCTAGGCAACTACCATTCTCAAGTGTCTCTACATCATCTTTGACCATTAGATTGGTGTTAGGTACCATTAGATGCCACTTCTCTAGTGTCACCAATTGACACTTATGGCCAAATGGATGACTTAGGCCAACAGTTGGCACCAGATACCGCCAAGTACATGTGCGGTATAACTTGCAACAACTTTTGCCTTTGACATCCCGTGATTTCTTCGGATCTCGGGCTCATAGATTTACTTTAATCCCAGTTGCACCTCACATGTGCAACATTTACTTAATCATGTGATTAAAAGTTAATCCACATGTTAAGTGAGGTTTGAAAAATACATATCCTCATGACAGCCCTCCCCCCTTGAAATCCTTGCAATTGTGCTCAATTGCACTGACAAATGCATCAAAAGCAAAGTACTACACTGGAATTTCCATAGGGAATCATAGTCAACACAACATTACACACTGCTGTTCAACCATTCCTATGCCCAACATATGCTGAAAATTACCAGCCAACATAACATAGCATAAGACTCACAAAGAATCTAAAAAACATTGCTAGATTATCATGTGACATGTCAATTTCTCATGAGCTCAACTCATCTGGCAAAACCAACCCATAGTATAGCATAACCAAGCATAAACCATGGGCCATGGCTAAAACATCAATGGCATCCTAACATATGTTGTTGTCCATTGAACTAGATGTAAACCATTGAAAACAGAGCATAATTTGATCATAAACTGATCACATGCTGATCTCAGAATTGATCGAAAACTGTTGTAAATGTGACCCCAAACTGATCACAAACTCATTGCAAAAACTGACCAGCAATCAGTGCAAAAACTGATGCACAACTGATCCAAAAAGTGACCATAAACAGTTCTCAAGTTGATCAAAAACTGAGTTGAAACTAATCAAAAATTTTATCTCAAAATTGAGGCAAAATTCATGCTAAATTGATCATAAGTTGATGCAAAAGTATAGTTTCAGTGCCCGGGTGAAACTCATACTCATCTGCATACATCTCACAGTGACTATACACTAAGTAGTGATCTCATGGCAAACATACTGTTAGCGCAATACTTTGAATGCATGCTAAGTACATCCGAGATCCATCACATACGAGAGCTGTCCATAACTGGAGGAGGGAAAGTGCTACCTCCCCCTTGAGCATCAGGCAATACTCCGGACCCTTGCTCTGCTGAACTTGACGGAGCCCGAACTAAAGTCGGCTTTAACTGAAAGGCATCTAGGTAAAGCTGCAACAATTGAGGATAGTCTGCTAAGTCATCCTCTTTCATCCATTTGGCATCCATTGGTGAATAATTTTGAAATTTCACCAAGTATCTCTTGGAAACTTTACCTTTGACCTTACCTTTGACCTTTCTTTTCTTATGTGCCAAAATCTGAAAATACAAATTTACCTACTAATCTTGGACAATGCACATCCGATTGGCCCCAAAATTGCCGCCCCTTTCGGTATTTCTTTAGCTTTATAGAAGAAGAAGTTGATTTTTAATGGGATTCTCCCAATCTCTTTTGGTATTCCAACTCCCCTTGCTGTGATGAATCACTAGCAAGCCTTTAATCCGATTTGCCTCTTGATTCGGGCAATCAATTGGCCTTCACCCACTTTGATGGAGATGGAAAATGCCCCAAATTCAATTATTTGCCGGTCCCTCCACTTGAATAGGCTAAAAACAACTTCAGCCTTGTTGAATCCAAGTCTTGGAGCTTTCAATTTTTGGCACGCTTCTTGAGGCCGTTGCTAAACCCTAATTTTTGTTGCAGATTAGGGTTTACAGCAGAGAAATCTGAAATTTCTTAGTTTCCATGGTCCAAATGCTGAGATCTTTAGAGCAAAGTTGTGAAATGGTGGGGAGATGAGAGGGAAAGCTGTCGAGAGAGAAAATTTAGAGTTTTGTCACGAAGAATGATTGAAAATCAGTCAAACGCAGCTGTTGCCTTGCCACAATAGCTTGTAGATGCAAAGAACTGAAGAAATGTTGGGAATAAAGGGCCATCATGCCTTTTATATGTGCACGGGTGTGAACACACCCTTAGCACATTTGTACTTTCATATATATCTATCTAAAACCTAAAGAGATACACTCGTCATTGTACCGAACACCTAGTGCGTCGGCTCTCTCTACCCTGCACACACACACACACACACACATACTCTCTCTGTTGTGAGAAAGCATTGTGTGTCGATCCTCGTGCTCTTTGTCATAACAAACTGGTATCAGAGTAGGAAGTGTTGCAGGTGAGGAGAAAGTTGCAGGTGTCATAGGCAAGCAAGAAGTGTCGCAGGCGAGGAGGATTTGCAGGTGTCGCAGGCGAGCAAGAGTTGCAGGTGTCGCAAGGCAGGCTACAGGTCGACGGGTGGGTCAGGTAAGTGATGCGCTGCCAGGCGGACGCGTCAGGTAGCTGATGCATGGCGATAGGTCGAGCTTCAGTGGTGGGCGCTCCAACGGGAAGGCCATGACCTGTCTGATAGGTCACATGTGAGGGTGTTATTAGGCAGGTCGTTGTCAACGTTTTTTTTTTTCCCCATTTTCTGAAATCTAAAAGAAAAGAAAAAAGGATGTTTCCTTCCCTTTCCCTACTGGACGTTTGCGTGTATAAGCACAGAATACAAATCTGTGCACATTTGCTCCTGAAAATTGGGGCTTTTCTCGGATTTGGGGACTTTAATGTAGGACTGGACAATCTGACTCAGAAATTGCAAAATCGGTGCACATTTGCCCAGGAATTTTGGGGCTTTTCACATTTTAGTGATTTTTTTTCAATTTCACTGGAATTTGTGCACACCGGACCTGAAAAATTTGGGGATTTGTTTAGATTTGATGCGAGCAAGACACAACAGTCATATTTGTCTTAGAAATTGTAGCAATTTGTAACATTTTGCCTTCGACATTTGGGGTTTTTCATGTACATGCAAGAATTGGGCTGAAATTTACCCAATTTTTCGACATTGATGCACATTGGACCTTGTGCAATTTGGGGCTTTTGCTGTTTGGGCGAAATTTGTGCGCCATTTGGTCATTTTATGTACATGCGGGTTTCATTCTATGCAATTCGGACATCTAGCACTTGGAAAAATTTGGGGGTTTTGTTGAAATTGCTCTATTTTGGCAAAATTGGCCTATTCTATGCATGTCAGAGACAATGCAAATGTATGGTTGATGCTTTGAGCACGAAAATTTTGGGGCTTTTGACCGTGTGTGTCAAATTTTGTGCCCTGGTTGCATGTACAACAGAAATTGCAGCTAAAATTTGGGACTTCTCATGTAATGTGATGTATTTGTCCTTGGAACAGTTGTAATCAGTTGTGGAGTGCTGTAGCACAAGGTTTAGTGCGTCTGAAAATTTATTTGCAGGTATGAAATTTCTGCTTTTACGTGGTTATTTATTGCTTGTTGGTACTTGTTTGTACCTTGGTTACTTGTGTGACAGTTTGGGCCTGCATTTGCTGAATTTTTGGTCACATTTTGGATTGAAAATCATGGTTGGTAGTAGTGACAACAGTCATCTCATACACATTAAGAAGCTTGAAGGAGCACATAACTTTGCAGTCTGGCAAAAATAGTGCTATAATATCCTATTGCAGAAGGAGGCAAGGCCGATTAAGACCAAAGGGACAAAGCCCGCAAATATGGAATAGGAAGACTGGGATGAGTTAAATGAGCTTGCACGCTCAACCATAGAGCTATCGATTTCTGATGCCTTGCTGTTTAACATTGAAGGTTTGGATTTTGCCTATGCTATTTGGACTCCACTGGAAGAACTGTATGCCCAAAAGAGTGCCACAAGCAAAGTTTATTGGCTGAAAAAGCTTATGGATTTGCGTATGAAAGAGGGTATAGCAATTTCTACTCATTTGAGTGAGTTTAACTCCATTTTCAGCCAGCTGGTTGCCTTGGAGTTCTAGATTGATGAACAATTTAAGGCTACGTTCTTACTTTATACTCTGCCATAGAGTTGGGATACATTCAGGACTGCTATGAGCAATTCTAATGCGATGCTATTGTATGCTGATGTAGAGAGTGCTCTACGCATGGAAGAAATGAATCGACAGAACAATGATCTAGTAAGTCTTCCAGTGCTTTGCATACTAGGGGCATATCATAGCAGAAAGGCAAATTTGATTGTAAGGGACGCAGTAAATCACGTGGTAAGGATGTTGAATGTCATCATTGTGGCAAGAAGAGTCACTTTAAACGTGACAGCTACAAATGGAAGAAAGAGAAAGGAAAGGGCAAGAAGACAGATGATAGCAAGGAAGAGAAGAAAGAGAGTTAGCCTAAGAAAAGCAGTGTCAAAATTGAAGAAGTGAATGTAGTAACTCATGACAGTGACAGTGGGAATGACGTACTCTTTGTCTCTTCACACTTTAGTACACATGCTTTACTTGTAGATATGGATGATGACATGCACACTTGGATTCTAGATTCAAGTGCTTCTTTCCATGTCACCGCTCATCGTGAGTGGTTTTCTGACTATATAGGGGGTCGAGATTGTGTTGTCCATCTTGGGGACATCTATGCACGTGACATTGTAGATATTGACAGTATGCAGTTGCAATTTCAGCATGGTTTTGTCTTCACACTTTAGCTTGTACGACATGTACCTCAGCTCAAGAAGAGCTTGATTAGCACAGAGCAGCTAGATGACGATGGATTTCATACCATCTTTGGTGATGGAAAATGGAAGATCTGTAAGGGATCTAGAGTGATTGCCAAAGGTTGTAAAAGTGATACCTTTTATTCTCTCCATGTATCTAGTGTGCGTGACCATGTTGTTGCTGTAATCGAGCAGCCAAGTGTTTCTTTTTGGCATGGCCGGTTGGAACACATGAGTCAAATTGGAATGAAAGTGCTTTCTCGTTTGGGCTACTTGCCTTGTCTTCGTTATGCTAATTTTGAGCATTGTGGTCATTGTGTTTATGGTAAACATGTATAGACGTCTCATAAGAAGTCTCTTTCACTGAAATCTTCTTCTCTAGAGTTAGTACATTCCGATGTATGTTAGATGCCAGGGTTATCTTTAGGGGGAAAAGAAATACTTTGTCACCTTTGTTGATGATACTATACAGAAGGTATGGGTTTACCCTATTCGTAGCAAGGACAAAGTACTTGACAAGTTTCAAAAATTCTTTGCATTGGTTGAGAATCACACTGATAAGACACTTAAGTGTCTTCGCTCTAACAATGGTGGGGAATGTGTCCAAGGCCTTTCAGGCATTTTGTGACAGCAGTGGGATAAAGAGGAAGCTCACTGTCCCTCATAATCCACCCCAAAATGGTATTGTAAAGCGTATGAATTGGACCATTTAAGGCAAGGTCCGTACAATGCTGTCACATACTGCTTTACCTCATGGTTTTTGGCCAGAGGCTGTTATGACAGCCGTATACTTCATTAATCGGTCACCAAACAGGTCTTTGGGGGGGAGTTTCCCAATAAGTGTGGTCGGGCAAGCCACCTTTATATGCACACTTGAAAGTGTTTGGCTGCGAAGCATTTATGCACATACGTAAGGAAAAACGCAGCAAACTTGAGCCAAAGTCCTGTAAATGTATTTTCCTAGGATATGGTGATGAAGGTGAAATGGGGTATAGATTATGGGATCTTGAGAAAAGGAAAGTAGTACATAGTAATGATGTTATCTTGTGGGAAGATCGTAGGCATAAACAATTGGAAAAGAGTGAGGAGGTTTGTAGGGTTGTATTCCGGGAAGAAATATCTTTTGGATAGCAAAATGTGCCTGTTGTACAGTAGCAAATACTTGCTGTAAATGAACCTACAAATACAAAAAATAATGCTGGAAATGATCAGCCAGCCGTTGCCCATAATGATGAGCCACTAGATGTGGTGGAACAGCCAAGACAACAAGTTGTTAATGTTGATTTGTAGGTTGAAATGCCAGGACAGCAAGCTGAAAATGGAAATTTGTAGGCTCAACAGCCAGCAAACAATGATCATTGGGTTAGGAGATCGTCTAGGGCTACTAGGCAACCTAATAGATTCGTTCTTGATACAAACAATGTGGCTGATTATGTCACGTTGACAGACTATGGTGAACTGTCTTGCTTCTAGGTAGTAATGGACAGACATGACAGCAAGAAGTGGTATAAAGCCATGTTGTCAGAGATGGAATCTCTCGAGAAAAATAACACTTGGGATTTGGTGCAGTTGCCTAAAGGGCAGAAAACCCTTCCATGCAAATGGGTTTACAAGATGAAGGTCACTTCTGATTCCTCGCCAAAGTACAAAGCAAGATTGGCTGCGAAGGGGTACAAGCAGTAACATGGAGTTGACTTTGATGAGATCTTTTCTCCTGTAGTCAAGATGACTAGATTGAGAACCATTTTGGGCTTGGTTGCAGCTGAAGATATGGAGCTCATACAAATGGATGTAAAGATTGCATTCTTACATGGTGATCTGCATATAGACATATATATGCAATGGCTTGAAGGGTTTGTGGCAAAAGGGAAAGAGAAGATGGTATGTAAACTCAAAAGAAGTTTCTATGGGTTGAAACAAGCACTAAGAGAATGGTACTATAAGTTTGATACATTTATGCAGTCTCAAGATTTTCATAGGAGTCAAGTGGATCACTGCTTGTATACCAAGAAGGTAGTAGATGACAGTCTGATTATCTTGGTTCTGTATGTTGATGACATGCTGATTGTTGATAGGGATACTCATGCCTTGGACTCACTGAAGTAAAGTTTTCATGGCAGCTTTGATATGAAGGATCTTGGTGATGCAAATCACATTCTTGGCATGTGAATACTGAGAGATAGGTCAAAAGGATTACTCTATCTATCCCAGCAAGAGTATAATTGGGGTTTTATTGCCTCCATATGTGAAACTCAATGCAGAGGACAACCCTACATCTGATGATAAGAAGGCTGAAATGGCCAAGACACCATATGCTTTAGTTGGCAGTTTGATGTATGCTATGGTTGCTACATATCCTGACATACCTCAAAGGCACAAAGGATTTGTGCATCTGTTTTTGGAAAGCAGAAGACATCTGTCCTTGGCTTTACGGATGCAGACTGTGCTGGTCATGCGGATTGTAGAAAGTCCACTTCTGGTTATGTGTTTACCTTCACAGGAGGAGCAGTCTCTTGGATCTCCAGGCTACAAAAGTGTGTTGTATTGTCTACTACAGAGGCAGAGTATGTGGCTGCCACTGAGGCATGCAAGGAGGCTTTATGGCTTTCACATTTGGTGGGAGAGCTTGGCATTACAGAGTTACTTGTTCTTTATTGTGATAGTCAGAGTGCTATCATACTAGCACGGAATCTCGTCTTTCATGCAAAGATGAAGCACATACATGTGAAGTATCACTTCATTAGAGATATGTTTGACAGCAAGAGTATTGAGCTTGCCAAAGTGTATACAGATGATAATCTTGCAGACCTTCTCACGAAGGGTCTTTCAACAGAGCGGTTTGCTTATTGTCGATAGATGATGGGAGTTGGATAGGTATATGTATTTTAGCTTTGTACATAGCTAGACTTAGCTGATTTTTTTTCCTCTTAAGGCACATTGCCTTTAGGTGGGAGGTTGTTGGAAATAAAGGGCCATCGTGCCTTTTATATGTGCACAGGTGTGAACACACTCTTAGCACATTTGTACTTTCATATATATCTATCTAAAACCTAAAGAGGTACACTCGTCATTGTACGGAACACCCAATGTGTCATGCTCACTCTCTACTCTGCACTCTCTCTCTCTCTCTCTGTTGTGAGAAAGCATTGCGTGTCTCGATCCTTGCGCTCTTTGTCATAACAAGAAAATCAGTCATTTACTGTTGCTGCGCTGTCTCAACAGCCTATGGATGCTGTCTCCTGCTATTGATTGGTCTTCTCCTGCCCTTGGCAGCCTCAGAAGGTCCTCCAATGGCTGCAAATCAGACCAGCAACCTCCCCTTCCTCTCTCTTGCAAGCTGAATTTATAAAAATGCCTCTCTCCAGCCTCTAAAGACGTTTTTCAATCTTGCACGGGAATATTTGACAAGTGGCAGCTTTCCCAAATGTTTTTTTCAGCATTTTTCATAATTAAATATTAATTTTCATCCTTTAAATACTGAGAATTAATCTAATAATTATTTCGGTGCCCTGAAAAATAATCTGATTGGCCAATAATTAAATTGGCTAGGCAACTTCCATTCTTGAGTGCCTCTACGCTATCTTTGACCATCAGATTGGTGTTAGGTACCATTAAACACAACTTCTCTAGTGTCACCAACTGACACTTATGGCCAAATGGATGACCTAGGCCAACAACTGGCACCAAATACCACCAAGTATTTGTGCGGCATAACTTATAGCAACTTTTGCCTTTGACATCCTGTGATTTCTTCGGGTCCCGGGCTCGTAAATTTACTTAAACTGCTGTTGCACCTCACCTGTGCAACATTTACTTAATCACGTGATTAAAAATTAATCCACATGTTAAGTGAGGTTTCAAAAATACATGTCCTCATGACAATGACTACCTTACTTCACTACTATTTTGACAAGGAGGCAGGTTGACGAATCGAATCTTTGCTTACTAAGCTGGACATTCCAAGCAAAAGCCACCCAGTATGATGAGAAATTCTTGGTATTGAGCATTTTTGGGGAGAGAGTTGCTTGCAAGTATCAAAAGAACAAAAAGAGATGCCAGCAGACCTGCTACTATAACTGTTGTTTGGGAAATCTATCAAAATTGGTGGATGTTCAGACCTACAAAATACTTATTCATTGCTGCAATGCTGTACCCTGCTGTGATTACAGCCTGTTGTAGCTATAACGCCTTGACTAAAATGTCATTTTTTAAAGAGAGCCTGCTGTGGTTGTAATGCTCTTATTCATTGCTGCAATGCTGTACCCTGCTGTGATTACAAGCCTGTTGTAGCTAATGCCTTGACTAAAATATCATTTTGTAAAGAAAGTCTGCTGTGGTTATAATGCTGTTCCTTTTTCTGCTGCAATTACAGACATGCCATAAACATGCTTGTGACTATAGAAAAGTCCTGGGTCTTTAGGTCATTGATTATTACATGAATGAGTTGATTCAGCTCAAATAGAATCTGCTTGAAGCATTGAACTCGGGTATACAAAAGATACCAAAGAGGTGTTGTGAAGATGAAGATGAAGTACATAAAACTGATATTGATAGAAATCAGTTCAGGAGAGGAAGAAGATTTGAGCAATAGAGAGACACAACTGTCTCAATCACACAAGTAAGACCAAAAGCTTAGCAAGAGGAGAGACCAAACCTCAACCAACATACTCACAAGTTGCAACTCCTAGCATTAATCCAAAGCAATCCATTAAGTCTCCAACTGGCCTCCTCTTTGTCCCAAATAGCTCATGGCAGTAGCTCCACTTCGAGCTGCTCTCTCTTGATCCATCTTTCATGTTCCGGCCTATTCTTACAGTTGCTCCTACTTGTTTCAATTGTATAGTTGCTCCAACTTGCTTCAATTGTATCACTGCTCTTCTAACCCACAAGCTTTTCTTTGGGTGTATCTTCTGTATGCGTACCACCATTCTGTCAGTATTCCAGACTCTAGGTAGTTTCTCTGAGCTTTAATAAGTTCTTCTTTTTTGTACTCAGTCGGCTGATTTTTCATACTTTGAACATAGTGAGTAGTCAACAAGAGATTTTAATATACTGGATTTTTTGACTTCAGGAGAAAGAGCTGGATGAAGAAGATGAAGCGCTTTTAAAATCTGTGGTGTTTCAGGTGGGAGTCATTTTCTTTTCTGTTCCAAACTTGAGCTCTTTTAGAGATTTCGTCTGATAGAGTGTCAACTCAAAGTACTAATTCTGTTTTGCTTTATTTCTAGAGCTCAGAGAACTATGTTCGTAGAGTGAATGATGATGATGTTGAAGATGACTTTGACACTGAGGTTGATGATCCTTATGTAGCTATCAAGAAGATGATGGGCATGATTCTTTGTCCTCGCAGTTTTTTGTTCACACAATCAGACTGCATGTTGTTTTAATTGGGGTTGTGTGGAAGCTGCATGAAGCGTCAGTAGTCTAAAGATGTTAGACAGTCATGTTGGAAAAGGGGCCCCATCCTCTTTTTTTAAAAATAAGGTCTCACTTCTTTATTTATAGCTACTTTGTAAGGTATAATACATGCCCACATCAGAAAGAATAGTAAATGGAGTATTTTCTACCAAAAAAAAGTTTTTGAACTTGAGCCTGGTTTATGCAAGTTCAGTTTACTGAACTTTTTGTTTTTGTTTGATTTTAGAAAGCTAGGATGGATATTTCTAGTGAAGCTTCCATCAGTCTTAATACATCTGAATTGGAAACTTCAATTGCTGATACAGTATCTCAAGGTAAGCATTTAATCTACTAGTTTTCAGAATGACATTGTCATTGATTTTGCTGCTTTGAATCTAAGGCCATGTTTATATATGCAGATAAGGCTACATTATCAGGCCATTCAAGGCCTTCATTTGCAGTAAGGTCCAACAATATTGCTTTCAATGTTAAGCCCAAGATGACAAGCCAGGTAAAGGAGAAGATGCATCCTCCTCAGATGGAGATCACAGGTAGCAAACTCTCATCAGAAAAGCTGGAGTTACCAGAGTCTAACGATGGTGCCAAAACAGGCTTGGCTTCCTTATGTGCATCATACAATAGTGACTCCAGTGATTGACACAACTAAACAGCCTTTATTCCTCTTTTGCTCACTGGTGATTGCAGTTGGTTTCACAAATGGCTTGTTTGCCTCTATGGGGATGTCGTGCCTGTTACATGTCTGGACCTCCAAAAATAATTCTTCTGGCCTTATGAGAGTCAATTGTGCAGGTCAAAATTCTGAATCTGCACCAGTACTATCAGGTCATTGTCTTGCTCCAATAGGTGTCGAGAATGTGCGTAAAGAACCTTGATATATCTGTCCTAGTATTTACGAGAGATACTCTACCTGATTTCGAGACCTCTTCATGTACTTGTAGGTTAACTTTGTTGTGACAGAATGCTGTAAAAATTTCTTGAGCATAAGCTGTAAATTCAACACAATGTTTAGTGATGGTTGTGGCTTCCATCAAGTTGATAATGGCTTTCTCCACCCCGCGCAACACCCCCCCCCCCCCCCCCCCCCCCCCCCCACCAACTCCACAATTCAGTTGCAGTCACATTCAGTGATAGTTCAGTCCGTCTGGAACAGTAACTTGCCAGCCTTCTCCTTCGCTGCTCTTCCTGCCACCCAGTTGTAGTCTCAGGTGGACTTTGTTGCTGTCATACTCAGCTGCACCTCCAACATTGTGTTTTTCAGCGTTTGTTTTTCCAAATTACCCCTTGTCTAAAGCTCGGTTCACACGAACAAGCCTCAAGCCTTGAGTTTCTCTAGTCTTTTTCACCAGGTGCCTCAACAGTTCAAAGGGCAGCACCTGGTAGAGAGGTTTAAACTTTTTGAGCTCTTGCTAGGACCAGTTGCCAAAGTGCTTAGGTGTTTAGCAGAGCTAAATAAAAAGTTAGTGATGGAGGTTTTTCTGTAGCTAATATGAAGACTGAAGATGAAATAAATCAAAACAAGGATGAAGGCTGGTAAGCAAGATATGATGAATACAATTTTGTAGTTTTCAAGCTACATTGCAAAGGAATATTGCAATCCATGCATGTGGGTCTCCTCGAAGGTTGGCATGCAAAAAATAAGGGATTAGATGAACATTGCCAAATTTGTTCGGAGTCATATGAGCTATAGGACAAAAGTAGGCCAATATGGAAGCACAAGGGTTCAATTGGAGCTTACCATGGTGGAACACAAAGCAAAGGAAGAACCAAAAAACCTTGGAGGTTGCAAACATAGAAGTCAATGTTACAGAATTAAAGCAATCAAAATATTTGTAAGGGAACCATAATGTGGATCATACATAAAACAGCATAGTTCGATGCATACTTACGTGAAGTTACCAAGATGAGGGTGGTTAGATTAGGGTAAATGGTGTATCACAAAGCAAAGGGAAGAAACAATCTCGGAGTTTGGAAACATGTAAGTCAATGTTGTAGTATTAAAGCAATGAAAATGTTTATAAGGGCACCGTAATGTGGATCATAGATAAAACAACATAGTTCAATGTATAATTAGGTGAAGTTTTCAAGACGAAGATGGATAGAATAGGGCAGATGGGCAGTTTTATCTAGGCATCAAAGCCATTGTAAAGGAGTTTAGAAGGCTAGCATCGAGTTGTTTGAGGGCCACAATTTATTATCTTTTATATCTTAAGCAGTTTATCCTTTGTTTTTTTTGGTATATCAATGGCATCTTGAAGTGGATTGTAGCAAAAAATCTTGATTTGCATCCTTTTGTTGTGCATGCCTTTAAGGTGCCAATGACAACCAAAGTGCTAAAGGAGGTATAGAAGGAAATTGGAACATGGAGGTAGCTTAGTAAGGTATGATAAACAATAAAAGAGAGGGAAAATGGATAGTTTATTCAAGCAGTACCCATCATATAGGAGCTCAAGAAGTGTAAGTATTGAGTGGTTTAGGGTCATGATATGTTTAATAACTTTTGAAGCTTTAGTAGTTGGCAGCCTTATATGCCAATGGCACTTGAGACTCAAATCTTGATGTTGATCTCTTTGTCCTATAACGTTTGAAGCATCTAAAATGACTTTAATACAACATTTCTTCTCTCTCCCCCTTGTCGGTGTATAAATAAAAGATAAAACCTGTGTAATTTTTGGCTTCTTTTCCAGTAGGTTCATTATAGCATTGTACTTTCAAAAAAATCGAGCACAATGCAACATTTTTATATTCCAATAAACAAGTCACTTGGGTGAGAATTCCCAAACAAGAAAATGACATCATAATATTCTCTAAGAATCTTTCTAACAAAATCAAGTCACAAAACACAAAGCCTTTAATCTTGGTGAGAAATGAATATTTCCTTCAACTCACAAAACACAAAGCCTTTAATCTTGGTGAGAAATGAACCTTTCTAACAAAATCAAGTCACAAAACACAAAACACAAAGCCTTTAATCTTGGTGAGAAATGAATATTTCCTTCAACTCTTTCTTTAATATTGATCATGATAGAGGCTCAAAGGTCATGCCTTTTGGTACATGAAGATTGTCACCTTTTGAGTGGCCAATAATTTTGTTTATTTGGAATCATGCTTCTTATAAATCGAAACTTTTTTAAGAAGTGGAAACTAGAGGTTTTTAAAGTTTGCTAGCTTTATGTACTTTTTAAATATAACTCTCATTGTCTAGAACCATATTGCCAAATAAGGAAGGTAAAATTAACAACATAAGTCCCACACTCCTTTTATTGGCTTATTGGATGCATTCATTAAATGTATGAGAGAGATAGAGAGAGAGAGAGAGTGTGTGTGTGTGTGCGTGCGTGTGTTTGTGCCTAGTAATAAAAGGGCCATGAATAGATAGAAATGAGTGCATATTAAAAAATGCAAATACTTTTTTACTTGGAATATAGGAATGCAATCCCTCATTAACTAGGAATAATCCACAAGTAGTGCATTGCCAGCAATGGCTTTTAGTTAAGCATACAACACACACGATAAGTTCTATAGTTGTGATGAACAACCAAATAAATCTTGTAATGCATGCCAAATATTGATATGGCATAATGTGTGCAAGAAGTTCTATAGTTGTGATGAACAACAATCAAATAAATCTTGTAATGCATGTGAAATATTGATATGGCATGATGATCCATTGTGTTTGTGCATGTGGAGGGGTGGTGGCGATAGTGGTGTGTGGTTGCATCATAGATTGCCATGGGGCTTCTCTCCTGCGACCACCACCATCCTGCTGCAGACCTGCGAAGCCTGACTGCCCCCCTCCTTGCACCCAACTATCGACAGTCTTGCGGCACCCTATTACAGGCCTGTGACGCCAACCCTCCTAAGAGAGAGATGACAGGGATGGGGATGGGAGCGCAGCTGACACGGCTCTCCTCCTCCTCTGAGAGAGAGAGAGAGAGAGAGATGGATGAGAGCATCATATGCTATGCTGTGCGTGAGCCTGCCCTCTGAGAGAGCAATGTCTACATGCACAAAGGAGTAACCTAAGTGCTCACACAGAGGGGGCACAGATCGCCACCTTGCCTTGTAGGTGAGAAAGAGAGAGAGAAAGAGCGAGATGCCGAGAAGAGAAATAGACGTCTATTAGTAAAGACAAGCCATGTGTCGCTACGCATCATGCATGAGAGAGAGAGAGAGAGAGAGAGAGAGAGAGAAGAAAGTCTATTAATGTTGAGCCATTCGCGTGGTCGTCTTAGCCTAAGGTGGCTCTATAAAATTTGAACCATCCAAAACTTTCATATTTTGAACCGCCCCAATTCCCTTGATCTTGCAAATTGAATCCGCCAAATTCCCTTTTAAATCTACAATAAAAGGATAATCACATTTTTCCCATTATTTACAAGGATCTATATTTCAAAGTTTTCTCTCAATTACTTATCTCTTACACCACCTTAGAAATGAAAACCCTTATTCTCATTGAGCAACTTGATCTACATTACTTATCTAAAATTTTAATAGTAAAAATCAAATGTATACAAGTGGTTTCTATGTCTATCAGTGGGTCTATGGCCTTAGAGAAGTATATACATCATAAGCACAAAGATAAAGAAAACGTATAAAATAAAAACCCAAAAGAGAAAAAGTTCAAGCATAGAAGAAACGAAAACCAAAAAAAAAAAAACCTGAAAGAGAACATAATAAAATACAAGCAAAAGTAAAAATGTATATATTTTAAAAAAAGTCAAGCACATTTTATTGAAAGCAATTATGATATAAAAAAGTAAAAACAAACTAACATGAAAGAGAACAAAATGAAATATAACTAAAATTATAAACAAAAAAATTTTAAAAAAGTGAAGCACATTTTATTAAAAGCAAGCGTGATCTGAAAACAAATGCGAAAGATTTCTACTCAAAAGATAGAGGCAACCAAGGAAAAAATAAGTTTAATATAGAAAAAGGGTTAAAAGTAAAAAAAACTAAGACAACATAAGTGCAAATAATGTATAGTGACTTCAACATCATCATAGGCCATTAAAAATTTATCAATTGCTCTTATAAATATGTAAATTTATTGCAAAACCAATGAGAAAATTCCTTGTTTGTGTATACATGTCGATGTGTTTTGTTAGCCCATAAGTCCATACTCTCAATGAACTCCATATCACAAAACTTAGAAGGCCCTTCAATAAAGATTTTCATTAATGCATCTAAACTCTTAATCTCCAAATGATTACTCGTAGCTTAATTTTTATCACAATTCGAGCACTAAAACCTCTCTCACAAATATCAATAATCGAACATTGGACAAGAGCTACTTGACAAAGAGTAAGAACATTCGGATAAGCATCCCTCCACATACTATTGCAAGCAAGTGCTGAAGCTATCTCTAGCAATGTGAATCGTATCCAATCTCTAAAATCTTGATGCTTAAATTTTCTATATTATTTCTTAAACTCATCAACTTCTACCATTGCAGGGAATTATTCTATATTTAGCTTTTTAGGGAAACCATAATATGAAGTTAATTGATCTATCTCTTGGGTTCCATAGTTTTTAAAGGCCTTCTCATGTATTGGATGTTGTGGAGGCACAAGTATTTTTAAATAGTCAAGTATAGAATTATCTTGAAATCGAGAATTTAAGTTACTTACCACTGACTTGGCAAAAGCAACTTGAAATTCTAAGGCTATGTTAAAGTCTTCTCCATTAATTTTACGTTTTAAATCATGCTCATAAAATTTCTTCCCATGCAAAGCACCTCTTAATGTATATAAATACCCTTTTTCAGGCCCATAGTCTGGAAGGATGTCATATCCATATATTCCAACAGTTAATGCATTCACATCATCAGAAGGAGAGCAATGAATGGAATATTTTGTTATGGATATAATTTTATTATTTACAAGACTATCTATAGTTGTGAACCACCAGGGGACTTGCTTTTGAGAAACAAGTACAATGGTAGCTTGTTGAAGTATAAGGCTTGCTTATGAAGTGAAGTGAAGGATGGGGTTTACCAACAGAAATAGTGAAGAGAAAGAGGAGATTGGTTGAATCAGTGTTTAGTGGCTATGATTGAGCTTGAAGCTCTAAATTTAGTTGAGTAGGCCGAGTAGATGTGGTAGCTGTAGTTGATCCAAAAAAAGCACATAAGAGACCCCACATAGTTCGTGCTCTTGAAAAACAATGCTTGCTTGCAACCATAGCCATTCTTTTTTTTGATTGAATGATTAAAACCTTAACACAAAGCCTTAAAAAAAATAAATTTAAATCTAGTTTCACACTAGGATGGAGTTGAACTAGTTCAAACAACATATTCACATTGCACATTCTTGAACTAAATATTTGCCTACTTGTTTTGACATTGGGAGAAGGCTTGAATTGGTTGTTTTCAAAACTGGCTCATAGCTTATATGTTCCTATTGCAGTGAGATTAAACTAGTTGTTTCAAGGTTAAAAAGGCCATTTCTACACAACTTTTAGATTTCGATTTGAGGAGCAAAAAATAGTTAAAAAATTCACTTAAAAGTTATGATGGATTGAGCTCGACTGGAACTTCATTGAAATTTATTCTTGGTATAAAAAATTGTAGAATAATAGTAGGAAAAATGAACAATTTTAGACTCGTATTTTAATGCTTTTAGGATTGTACGAGCACCATTTGAGCCATGTTTTTCATGTTTCTTGTTGGATAGCTAGTGTATGATATATGGACATGATGTATGGATGTATGTGATAGAAATTGGACACATGTATGATATCTATATCATTGAAAATCAGTTAATGTGCATTTTCTTGGGTATTTTTAGTACTTTTTAGTATTGAATTTGAGCGATTGATGCTCAAAACTTATTCACATGCTTGAATAGTGGTTTGGCACATTATTGATTGTTGGTTTTTTGAAATTAGAGCTATCATAATGTCAAAAAAGGCACAAATTCCTCAAATTGTTGGTGACAAGTTGATTAAGGACAAGTATAGTGTCCTATCGCATGGAGAATTTTCTGATGGGATGAGGTTTATGGGTCTTCATTATAGGTGAAGATGCATGCCTTGAACTTCTTGAGGAGCCCACAGAGGAACAAAAGAAGGGCTACAAAGACTGGACAAGTAAAAACATGAAGGTTTTGCATTGGATATATATATGCATTTCAAGGACATTCGTCCCGCGCATATCAAGAAGAGATCATTGAGACCTTTATTTCTGTGAGAGATGCTCTATGCCTAACTTTGAGGAGTTTATTAATTTGTTGCTTAGAGAAGAAATAAAGTTGGGACTTAGTGCATCTAGTAGTGGTAAAAATGCTAGGTAGGATAGTGTATTCTATCATTACAGAGGCCATGCTAGCTCATCTAGAGTTAGAGAATCTTCATTTGGTCATAGAGATAGCTTTGCATGTGATCATAGCTCTTTTGGACGTGGTGACTTTATGCTTAGAGGCAAAGGGAGATCATACCCTAGAGATAGAGGATGTTCTAGTCCTCCACAGAGAAATGGTGCATGCCATTATTGTGGGTAGTTTGGTAACTTGAGAGTGTTGGGGGTAAAGGCGCCTCCGCCGTGCCTCCCCGTGTATTACTACACTGACAGTACCCGCCACTGCACACTGCAGGTGGCGGGCGCCCGTCACGTCACTTTATTCTTTATTCTTTTAGTGACAGTTTGAATAAAGGAAGGCCCGGTCACACGTTGTGACTGTTGGAGTTCCCATTTCTTGTCTCTCTCTTTCTTGCTCTTGCTCTCCCGCCATAGCTCGCGTGCAAGCTTTGATCCTTCTCACCTTTCAACTGGTATCAGAGCTTGGCATTCTCTTGCTTGAGCTCGACTCGGTGCTTCCCGACCTTCGCATCGACTCGCTTCACGCATTGGATCTCCATCCCGGCAGCCATATCCGATCTCCTCGAGCTCCCGTCACTCCCCGGCTTCCCGAGCACCTTCCCAGCCTATTGAGGCACCTTCAAGGCATTGGTACTGAGGTATTTGATCATTCTTTTAGGGTTTTATTTTAGTCTATAGGTTGCAAACAGTAAGGGCAGCCATGGCTTCAAACCCTTGAAGCTTATTCCCCTCATATTGTGCCTTACACCTATCAAGGCTCAAAGAGGCTTGTCATAGGCCTTTGATAGGCCCTTCTTGAGCCCCCCATTACCCCCTTTTCAGCCCATGTAGAGCAGCAGCAAGTTCAGCACCAACAGGGCAGATTGCATCATTTTTTTCAAGGCTGTGAGCACTCATCTACTTCAGCTCCACACTTGGCCATTGCTTCTTGCTCTCTACCTTGATCAAGAGGGCTATAGACTTCATGTTTGATGTCATTCAAGCTTTGGGCATTGGTCTTGATCATTCGGGGCTGTTTTCTTCAGATTTGGGACTGTCATAAACTGTCATAACAGGCTGAAAATAGGGCAGCACCATTGGCATTAGCATTTGTTGCTTATACTCCATTCTGGTTGTGCTATTTGATGCTCGTATGCGGTCTACATGATGCCTAGTGCCTTGGGAATGTATGCACATGATTATGCCATGATTTTGGCTTGAAATATTGGCTGATTTGGGACTGTTATTTATTGTTATACAGTGTTGGAAACAGGGCAGCCACACTTGGCTTTGGCATTTGATGCTTATACTCTACTCTGGTTACCTTATTTGATGCCCGTATGCGGTCTACTTCCTACCCGGATGTATTGGGGATGTATGCATTTGGTTTGACCATGATTTTGGCTTGAATTTGGGGCTGAAATCTACTGTTTAGAACAGTAAATACATGCTGGAATAACAGTGGGCTGAAGGTACTTTACATGCTTTGGCACTTACCTACCGATACCGGATGTATGCTTTGAGCTTTGGCATGATGTCTCTGACATTTGGGGACGACTTGGAGCATATGTATGAGATTATGGGATGCTTTTGAGCTTCGCATTAGCTCCAACTTCACTGGCATTTGGACCGACTTGGCATGCTCGTGGACCGCCTATGCCTCATGTCTCTGCTTGACAGTTAGGCTTTTGCATTACATGCTTTGGTTCGTGACATATGCTATTTGGTTCGTGTATGCCATACCGACATTTGGAGCTTGGATTTGGATGTATTTGAGCATTCTCGGCTTACTTGATCACTGATCTTGGTTGCTATTTGGATGTCATTGAGTTGACCGAGAGCTTATTTAGGCTTATGTATTGCTTCATGGTTAATACGATCGGTGCTTCATGTATGTCATGCTCTCTTGGATGCGCTTGATGCATTGACAGGGTCACTTATCACTGGTGCTTTCTCTTGGGTTGTTTGAGCTTCTGAGCTCGCTTTGTACGCCTTTTGTGCCAGTGGGAGCATTTTACATGCTTGCTTGACCTTTGACAGTTGCATGCTATTGGAGCACTTACATGTATTTGGAGCAGTTTATGTCTTGAGCAGCTACATACGCATTGAGACTTTGGGATCATACTCCGATCTTTATGGATATGCATTGATGTACTCTTGGTTCACAGGATGCTTATGAGCTGAGTCTCATATTTGGATCTCTTTGAGCAGACACCTATTTGTGTCAGGTTTTGGCAGTTACAGGAACACTTTGCCTAGAGTGTCTGGGGGTGTGCCTTTCACTGGCAGATGTTATTTTGGCATGCTTCGGTGTTGAGCTCATGTTCTTTTCACTGTCATTGGCCTTGCTTATGTCCGTTTCATGCCGGCTTTGGACCTAGCATTGTTTGCTTGACATTGGATCCTATTTTGGGACAGTTTGCTCTCTAGACTGCATACCTGCAATTTATTACAACAAGCAGTTATTGGTGGACTGAGGTGTACTTTTCATGCTGAAATATCCTGATTTGGTGTACCGCACCTAGTACTAAGTGGGCAGCAACTTTTGGCACACTTTGCTCGCCCTTTGGACCCCGTTTTGGTCATTTTTGGGCAGTTTTTGCAGTAAAACAGCAAGCAGTTTTGGACTGTTTGGGCATTTTCAGCCTGCATAATGGCATCATCTTCGCATGATAGTGCCATCTTTAACATTACAAAGTTGGATGGTACCAACTACTCTTATTGGAAGAGTCAAATTTGGCAGGTCTTGGTGCAGAAATCTCAGATTAAGCCACTTCGGTTGAGTGGGGAGCAGCCTGAAACTATGGACAATGACGATTGGCTTGAACTTGATGAGCTATGCAAGTCCACGATTGTATTGTCTCTCACTGAACATGTACATTATAATGTATTTGAGGAAGCACAGAGTGCATGGGATCTATGGAATAAGATCAAGAATCTTTATGATAAGAAAAGTCCGGCGAGTCAGATGTACTGGTTGAAGCAGCTTATGGATCTGCGCATGAAGGATAATGCGACTATGTCTGCTCACTTGCGCCAGTTCCATGCTATACTGAAGAATTTGACTTCGCAGGATATCACCTTTGGAGAGGAAGTAACTCCTCTTTTCTTGCTTGGGACTCTGAATGAGTCATGGGATGTATTCCGCACTGCTCTTTGTGCCTCTAGTGCTACTCTAAAATTGGCAGATGTTGAGAGTGCTCTTCTTCAGGAAGAGGTGAATCGCAAAAACTTGGATGCCTCTCGTGGTAGTCATGCTTTGACAATTAGAGGTAGGAATGACAGGTATGACCGTGGTAATGGCCAAGGCCGTGACTCGCAGAAGGGTCGGTCTAAATCTCGTGGCAAGTCGCGTAGTAAGTCGCGTGGGCGCAACGCAAATGTCACTTGTCATCATTGTGGGAAAAAGGGCCATATTAGACCACAGTGTCATGAGTTGCGCAATGAGAAGCGCAAGGATAAGGGGAAAGATAAAGTGCAGGAGAAGTCCTCTGATCGCAGCATAGTACTTGCGAAGTCCAGCGTCAAGATTGAGGAAATTAATGTCACGCAGACTGAGGAGTCCGATGGTGGTGATGAGTTTATACTTGCAGCTAGTTCTTCTGATGCTTCACACTTGATTGAGACATCTAGTATGTATGCACAGTGCTGGTTATTGGATTCAGGAGCATCCTTCCATGTGACGCCTTACCGTGAGTGGTTCCACTCTTACCGCACTATATCTGGTTCAGTCAGACTTGGAGACGACAGGTCTCTTGACATTGTGGGCATGGGTGATATTTAGTTGCAGTTTTCCACTGGCAGTTCATTTTTGCTTAGGGATGTACGTCATGTACCTGTGCTTACACGCAGTCTTATGTCTGCAGGACAGCTGGATGATGCAGGATTTCATGTATGTTTTGGGGATTCTTCCTGGAAGATTACTCGTGGCAGACTTGTGCTTGCTAGAGGCGCCAAGTCTGGCAGCCTCTATCCTCTTGTTGTATATGGGTCCTCAGTTGACCATGTTTTGGCAGTGGGTTCTATCCCACATGTATCACTTTGGCATGCTCGTTTAGGGCACATGTCTTTGAAGGGAATGAAAATGTTATCTGGTTTGCAGTATCTTCCGCCTTTGGATTATGCATGTCTTGACTCGTGTGATCATTGTCTTTATGGTAAGCAGAATAGGTCTACGCATAAGAAATCGGGTAGGCCACGCATGAGTGAGCCCTTGGCATTGGTGCATTCCGATGTTTGTGGGCCTATGCCTTGCATGTCTATGGGTGGCGCGAAGTACTTTGTTACCTTCATTGATGATTTTTCTAGGAAAGTGTGGGCTTATCCCATAAAGAAAAAGTCCGATGTCTTGGTAGTCTTTCAGCGTTGGCTTGCTCTTGTTGAGAACCAGACTGGGTATAGCCTGAAATGCCTTAGGACAGATAATGGGGGAGAATATGTCTCGCATGCTTTTGAGCAGTTTTGTGATGACAGGGGTATTAAGTGTCAGTTGACCGCCCCTTACACCCCACCCCAGAATGGTTTGGCTGAGCGCATGAACAGGACTATTCAGGAGCGTGTGCGCTCTATGCTTAGCCATGCAGGCCTACCCCAGAGTTTTTGGGCTGAGGCAGTTAGTATGGCAGTGCATGTCATAAACCGATCGCCTTCCAGTGGATTGGATTTCCAGGTTGCAGAGGAAGTTTGGGTTGGTAAGCCACCCTCTTATGCGCATCTCCGTGTCTTTGGATGTGAGGCATTCTGCCATGTGCCCAAGGACAAGAGGAGTAAATTGGATCCAAAGAGCATTAAATGCATATTCCTTGGCTATGGTGAGTCAGGAGAGATGGGCTATCGCCTATGGGATCCGCAGGCGCGGAAAATAGTACGCAGCCATGATGTCGTCTTCCATGAAGACAAGATGCACAGGCAGCCTGAGAAGGTGGTTGAGATCCGCAGAGTGATCTTTCAAGAGGATCCTAGAGCTCCAGCACAGCCAGTAGTACAGCCTGCAGCAGTTCCTCCACAGGGCCAGGGTGTTGGACAGGCAGTTAGACAGGCAGTAGAGCCTGCAGTGAGACAGTCTGCTAGAGACAGACGTCCACCTGACAGATTTCAGCCCTCTATGCATTATGTTTTGGTTACAGATGCAGGAGAGCCTTTCACTTATGATGAGGCTATGCGTAGGGGTGACAGTCACTCCTGGGAGAGGGCTATGCAGTCTGAGATAGACTCCCTGCATAAGAATGAGACTTGGGATTTGGTTGCCTTGCCTAAGGGCAAGAAGGCTTTGCCATGCAAGTGGGTGTACAAGCTGAAAAGTACCCCTGTACACCCCAAGCCGGCATACAAGGCTAGATTGGTAGCAAAGGGTTTTAAGCAGGAACATGGTGTAGACTTTGATGAGGTCTTCTCTCCTGTGGTTAAGATGACCACCCTGCGCTTAGTCTTGGCTTTGGTTGCACAACTTGACTTAGATCTATATCAGATGGATGTCAAGACAGCTTTTCTACATGGGGACTTGCATGATGAGATCTATATGGATCAGCCTAAGGGCTTTGCAGAACCTGGCAGGGAGCACCTAGTGTGCAAGTTGAAGAAGAGCTTGTATGGCTTGAAGCAGGCACCTAGGGAATGGTATCATAAGTTTGATGCCTTTATGCAGTCACAGGGCTACATCAGGAGTGCTATGGATCCGTGTCTTTACAGAAGAAAGCCCATGATGGCAGTTTCCTTATCTTGGTACTCTATGTTGATGATATGCTGATAGCAAGGAAAGCTCATGATGAGCTAGATGCTCTTAAATCTCAGCTGAAGAAGAGCTTTGAGATGAAGGATTTGGGACAGGCCTCACATATACTTGGGATGCGCATTAAGCGCGATAGGCATCAGGGGCTTTTGTATCTCTCACAGCGGGAGTACATTCATAAAGTCCTTGAGCGCTACCGCATGCAGGACGTAAACCCTATTGGCTGTCCATTACCTTCTTATGTGAAGGTATCACAGGCCGATTGTCCGCAGACAGATGAGCAGAGGGCCGAGATGGCCAAGATCCCTTATGCTTCAGCCGTGGGCAGTTTGATGTATGCCATGATAGCCACTCGTCCAGATATTGCGCATGCAGTTGGTGTTGTGGCGCGCTATATGGCTACACCTGGCAGCAGACATTGGGATGCCGTGAAGGGTATCATGAGGCACCTGAAGGGCACATCAGATATGTGTATTTGTTATGGCAGCCAGGATACAGGGGTCGTGGGGTACACTGACTCCGATTATGCAGGACATGCAGATAGTAGGAAGTCCACTTAGTTTTGGGGGTAAAGGCGCCTCCGCCGTGCCGCCCCGTGTATTACTACACTGACAGTGCCCGCCACTGCACACTGCAGGTGGCGGGCGCCCGTCACGTCACTTTATTCTTTATTCTTTTAGTGACAGTTTGAATAAAGGAAGGCTTGGTCACACATTGTGACTGTTGGAGTTCCCATTTCTTGTCTCTCTCTTTCTTGCTCTTGCTCTCCCGCCATAGCTTGCGTGCAAGCTTCGATCCTTCTCACCTTTCAGAGAGGGATTGCTACCACAAGAACAATGTTATGTCTAGGGAGTCAATAAATGAACCAGTTTGGGCACTATGCAGTGGATATAGTGGTGCTAGGTATGGTTCTAGAACTGGCTCATCACCTAGAGGTCATCTCTTTGCTATGAAGAGTGTACTTGGCAATATGATGCATCCCCCTAGAGAGGAAGATGGTTTTTGGATTTAGGAGCTAGAAACCATATGATGCATTCTTCAGAATCCTTTGATAGAAATCAACAAATGCAGACTGTAGAGTATGTGGCTATAGGAGATGATACATTGCATAAGATAGCTCACATTTGCAATATTCCTTTGGTGACTGGAGGTTGGATATAGAATAAGCTTGGAGATATCTTGTATGTACCTACCATCATTAAGAATTTAGCTTCAGTTGGACAAAGTAGGATCATATGGGTTTATATCTTGCAACATAATATCCCACTTCTCAAAGGATTGATAGGATATTATAGGTGTGAGTTCCATATTATCCTTTTGAATTAGCACTTTCATGCGTTGACACATGTCACACTGCCTAACAAATCAATACACATCATGAAAAAGAGTAGCCAAGCACAATTGAGACTAAAGAACCTTCCTTGCAATGTCGACTCTTTCAAAGTGTCCTTTTGCAATTCCCTTGTGTGCTTTGGTGAGCACACCATGCTTGTCATATTCACAAACACATCTTCTCATAAGATGCTTGGCCTAATCGATATAGTTGACTTGCAATCTATTTGATAGGGTTCAGTCTTAATGATAAGATTCCTAAGCCAAGTCTTCTCGATTGGGCAATCAGGAATATGTTTTTCAAGTATCTCAATGATATCATTACCCTAATACAAAGTGATGTTTGTTTTATACAAATCTTTGTCTCTCTAGAGATTTCAAACAAATGATTGTCTAATAGATCATCCATGATACCCTTTCTTGTAGGTTTCCCATTCGTTACTTTGTGACATATGGTTTTCCATGTAATGTTGTTTGCCCTTATGAACATCTATAGAGAAGTTAAATGCTACCAAAAGTAATAGCAACTTTGCAATGCATCCTATCATATATGATTTACTACCAATATAAAGAAATGCCTAATGATAAATTAAAAACGTGAATGGCATTACTAAAAGATATCGATGGAACTTCTTAACTATAAACACCATTGACAAGCCTTCCCTTTCAATGGTGGAATGATTCATTTTAGTGTCAATAAGCTACCTACTTACAAAGCTCACAATAAGAAAATCCATATTATATTCTCTAAGTTGCATAGCACCGCTCCCACAACAAACTTTGATGCATTAATGTAAGTTATTGGACCAATCTGGGGCTCATACGGTAGGAGTAGTGGTAAGAGCTTTTTTTAAAGCTTCATATGCATGCTAACATTCATTGGTCCACTGGAAGGCAAATATCAATTTATATAAGTGTTGAGAAATCAATGCATAATCCATTAGAAATCGCTAATAATATCCAATATGGTCGAGGAAGCATTAAATGCCCTTGTAATTAGTTGGAGGTGGAAGGTCAACAATTACCTAGACTTTTGAGAAGTTTGTACCAATTCCGTTCCTTGATATAACGTGCCCTAGGATACAACCATTTTAACCCAAAATTGGTACTTCAAAGGGTTCAGGGAGAGATTGTATTATTTTCATCTTTTGAAGATTATTTGAAGTTTCTCTAAATGTTTTGCTCAATCATGATGAACATTAAGATTGTTGACTAATACTTCAACCTACTTTAGTAAGATATCCTTCAACATCACACACATGAGTCAAAAAGATAGCAAGGGTACTAGTCAAGCTTAAAGGCATGATTGCTACGGCCAATATACCCCACTTACTAGCAGATGTTGTCTTACATCCATTCTTCAGATGAACTTGATCCTGATTGTATCTTGAATATCCATCAAGAAAGCCATAAACATCCTTCCTTGCTACTCTTTCAAGCATGTTCTCTATGTATGATAGGGGATAGTTATCTCTCTTTGCCACAGCATTGACTTTTTTATAGTTGGCACACACTCTAATCTTTTGCTTCTGCTAGGGTTTATGACTATTTGAGATATCTAGTCTATGTGCTCAATTTTGTAGATGAATCCAACATTCAAGATTTTATCATTCTCCTCTTTGACAATATGTTTGTACTTACGATTCATTGCATATGGTCTCTAGCTCATGCTATGGTGTCAAGGACCATTAGGATGTTATATGTGATGATGTTAGGGTCAATTGACCAAGCAAACATATTGAGAACTCTTTCAAGAGATTCACAAGGTTAGTATTCTCATCCTTGATTAGGTCATTGGCTATGAAGATGATTGGAGGCTTCTCCCCTTTGCAAGCCAAGTTGACCTCCTTCACCTTGGTGGGTCCTTCAATTGGTTCATTGGCATGCCCTTGTATTTTATTACCTAGTAGTACCACAATCCAATTTCCTTTCTTAAAATTTGCAAATCACTTATTGAGATCCTAAGTTTTTTTTTTTTTTTCCAAACTTCTTAATCCTTGTTCCTCTTCTTCCATTCCCCCAACTTCTTGCACCTTACGTAGATGAGAAGGTCTCTTTGATGCATGGAGTGTTAGGCAATTGAGGGATCTCAAGGTCACTATCAAACTGACCTCAGATTTAGAGTTAAAGTCACACCCTTTGCTAGATGAGGGTGTTTCACTTGGGAACCATAGCTATAAGGTAGTTGATTCAGCTTGCTTGAGGTTGTTTTACTCATAGTCGACAACCTCAAGGTTCTCAAGCCAAGTTTGATCACTATCCATTCTGGCTAGTCCTCTATCAGTGAGAAACTCACTAGTTTCTTTTGACTTAGCATCCATGTAATTTTTACTATTATGTCCTTGTTAGTGTCATAGTCAATGGTTTCGATTTCATTGATAGAGGATTTATTCTTATATTCATAGTTGATGGCTTGATTAAATTCATAGCTGATGTACTCACTTTCTGATTCCATGTGGTTGAAAGACTTGTTGTCAATTAGAATTTTGCTCTTTTCTAGAAGGGACCAAATGTTTTCATGAGGTTTAGATTATGCATCTTAGTCCACTTTCTAATTCCCCGTGGTTGAAAGACTCATTTGTCAGCTAGAGTTTCACTATTTTCTAGCAGGGACAAATTGTTTTCATGAGGTTTAGATTATATATCTCAGTCCACTTTCACTTTCAAGCTTCAAGGAGTAATTTGAGGGTCTTGAGATTAGCTTTAGGATTGTCATTCAACACTTGCTTCTTTGTCATGAAGTTGAGATATTGTCCTATTTTCAGCCAATCATCCTCATACAACTCTTCCAAAAATTGTGTTCTCAGTGAAGCATAATACTAATGATGCTTTCTCTCTACTACCCATATTTTCTCTATGGTTGTAAGCTCTTTTCTTACTGCTGAAATCCCTATTACAATAGTTGTACATGCAGTATTTATAGTTGCATACTAATTCCTTGCTGTCATAAAGTCGTTTTTAACACCTATCACATCATCCTCTTCATCTTCAAACCTTGCTCGTGAAAGCATGTCATCCATGGGGTTTTCTCTATATGAAATATGTTGAAAATAAGGGTTAAGTGACTTTATATAAGCAATCCACCGTCTGAAAGGGACTATTAAAAAAAGAATTGCTTTGCTCTGTTTTTGTGTCGTGAATTAAAGGCATGTAACGAGTTTGTATCAGGAGATCATTCAAAGAAGCTGTTTTTATATGTTGAACCTAATGTGGTAGGTAATTAGGTAATTAAAAACACTCTTCCGAGGGAAGCGGGAGGATGGACCCTTGACGACGAATCTAGACCTATGGTTGGGTGGTCTCAATAAGCCGAAACCTTTTCAAAGAAGGAATAAAAAATCACATTTTATAGAGATCAAAGAGATTGATTCACATCACTTTAGAACCCTGGGCAGAAGGGATTAAAGTGTCATACTTCTCCCATTCTCTTGAACCTAGCACAATGTAAGTCTACTTCAGTCAGAAATTCCTATAGGAGATGGAATCTTGAACCATTTAACCATTAGTAATAGATTTGACTAGAAAGACTCAGGTCAATCCTCGTGGGAATGGCTGGAACTTCCACTAGGGGGTAGACTCAAGTGAGCCTAGTTAGCAAACTCTGAGAGTTTCCATAAAAATCCTAGATGGTACTTCCTAGGAAATCTCTTGATGGACTACTAAGAATGTACTGCCAAGGAAAGCTCAGATAGGCACGTTAGAGAAGTCCCCATGACATACTTTTACAACATATATGCAAAATGCAGGTGTCCATCGAAAATTTTGTGCAAAATCTTCTAAATCAATATCATTCCCATCAACGATCTACATTTAAACTTCATGCTTGGATTGCATCTGTATTAATAAAGGAAGCATGTGAATATTTATAATTACATTTGCATAACTTTAAAAATGCCCAATCCCTTGTGTTTTGAGGCCTTTATGCACATCTAGTCACAAAATAGTAGGTTCCTTATAAAGAAGCCTTACAAAATCATGTGAATGATTATATGCACATCATATACTTTGAGAACATGCCACTTTTCTATGTGAGATGTCCCCATGACATACTTTCACAACACATATGCAAAGGACACCTATGTCAAAAGTTTAGGTGCAAACCCTTCTAAATCGATATCATTCCCATCAACAATTTGCATTTGCATTTCGTGCTTGGATTGCATATGAACTAATAGAGGAAGGATGTAAATATTTACAATTATTAATTGTTGAGTGTTAAATGGATGTTGCATATAAAATTTGAATAAAGAACCAAAGCTTTTTCATAAATTCAAAGTAGGTGATTTTTAGTTGGAGTCAAGTGCACACAAAAGTTTCAAATGTTTATGCATATTTTATCCATGTTTTAATATTCAAGTGGACAATGGCTTGTTCAAGACAAGTGCAAAGCATTATCAATGCAATTCCAAACAAAAGAGGTGCAACTACATGTGGATGCCATTAATCTCATCAAGGTACATGGTTACTATCTCATCACAAACAGCATTTAAAGGATCTTATCTTTGAGGTAGCTCCCCATTGAAAATTGCTAGATCTCGATCTACTTCATTGTCAACATGATCTATGTGAAAGGGAGAGACGGATCAAAGCTTGGACTCGAGAGCTATGGCTGGGAGAGCAAGAGCAAGAAAGAGAGAGACAAGAAAAGGAAACTCCAACAGTCACAATGTGTGACCAGGCCTTCCTTTATTCAAACTGTCACTAAAAGAATAAAGAATAAAGTGACAGTGATGGGCGCCCGCCACCTACAGTGTGCAGTGGCGATGACTGTCAGTGTAGTAATACACGAGTGGCTAGGCGGAGGCGCCTTTATCCCCAGCAACCTTCCACTTAAAGGTGAATATTCCCTAGTGAGGAGTGAAAAGGAAAAAAAGACATTACAACATGTACATGTGTACAACACGATGAGGAAAGACCTCATCTCATCCCACGCCCATCAACCTCCTGAGGAAGGCAAAGCACTCTGTAGAGAGGCTTTTCGTGAGCAGATCTGCAGGATTCTGGTCAGTCCAGATATTGACAAGATCAACAGACTTGTCCTCAAGGACTTCACGTATGAAGTGATACCTCACCTCAATGTGTTTTGTCTTCGCATGGAAGACCGGATTCTTGGCTAATTGAATAGCACTCATAGAATCTGAATGCACTGTAGAGATAGCATCAATACCAAGATCAACAACCAAACCACCCAACCAAATGGCCTCCTCGTTGCAAGCCTCAGTGGCTGCAACATACTCGGCCTCTGTAGTAGAAAGGGTCGTGCATTTATGCACCCTGGACATCCAGGAAACAGCACCTCCAGCATATGTGAATACATAGCTGGAAGTGGACTTCCTACTATCTGCATGTCCTGCATAATCAGAGTCAGTGTATCCCATGACTCTTGTATCCTGGCTGCCATAGCATATGCACATATCTGCAGTGCCCTTCAGGTACCTCATGATACCCTTCACGGCATCCCAATGCTTCTTGCCAGGTGTAGCCATATAGCGTGCCACAACACCAACTGCAAAGGCAATATTTGGATGAGTGGCTATCATGCCATACATAAGACTGCCCACTGTAGATGCATAGGGAATCTTTGCCATCTCGGCCTTGTGCTCTTCTATCTGCGGACAATCAGCCTGTGATACCTTCACATAAGAAGGCAATGGACAGCCAATAGGCTTTACATCCTGCATGCGGAAGTGCTCAAGGACTTTATGAATGTACTCCTTCTGTGACAAGTAGAGGAGTCCCTGATGTCTATCGCGTGTAATGTGCATACCAAGTATGTGAGTGGCCTGTCCCAGATCTTTCATCTCAAAGCTCTTCTTGAGTTGAGCCTTAAGAGCATCTAGCTCATCATGAGCTTTCCCTGCTATCAATATATCATCCATATAGAGTACCAAATTTAATAAAGAACCATCACGAGCTTTCTTCTGTAAAGACACGGATCCATAGCACTCTGGCTGTAGCCCTGTGACCGCATAAAGGCATCAAACTTATGATACCACTCCCTAGGTGCTTGTTTCAAGCCATAAAGACTTTTCTTCAATTTGCACACTAGGTGCTCCCTGCCAGGTTTTGCAAAGCCCTTAGGCTGCTCCATATAAATCTCATCATGCAAGTCCCCATGTAAGAAAGTCGTCTTGACATCCATCTGGTATAAATCGAGGTCAAGCTGAGCAACCAAAGCCAAGACTAAGCGCAGGGTGGTCATCTTAACCACAGGAGAAAAGACCTCATCAAAGTCCACACCATGCTCCTGCTTAAAACCCTTTGCTACCAATCTTGCCTTGTATGCTGGCTTGGGATGTCCAGGGGTACTTTTCAGCTTGTACACCCACTTGCATGGCAAAGCCTTCTTGCCCGTAGGCAAGGAAACCAAAGCCCAAGTCTCATTCTTTTGCAATGAGTCTATCTCAGACTGCATAGCCCTCTCCCAGGAGTGACTGTCACCCCTGCGCATAGCCTCATCATAAGTAAAAGGCTCTCCTGCATCTGTAACCAAGACATAATGCATCGAGGGTTGAAATCTATCAGGTGGACGTTTGTCTCTAGTAAACCGTATCACAGCAGGCTCTGCTGTGTGCCCAGTTGCCTGTCCAACGCCCTGACTATGAGCATCTCCTATAGCTGTAGGCTGTCCAACTGGCTGTGCGGGAGCTCGTGGCTCCTCTTGAAATATGACCCTGTGGATCTCAACAACTCTCTCAGGCTGCCTATGCATCTTGTCTTCATGGAAGACTACATCATGACTGTAGATGACTTTTTCACACATGCGGATCCCACTCGACTGCATCCCCATAACCAATGAAAATGCATTTGACACTCTTAGGATTCAACTTACTTCTCTTGTCCCTGGGCACATGGCAAAATGCCTTGCATTCAAAGACATGGATATGCGCATAAGAGGGAGGTTTTCCAATTCATACTCGCTCTGCAACCTGGAAATCCAAACCACTAGAGGGTGATCTGTTTATGACATGTACAGCTGTACTAATTGCCTCAACCCAAAAGCTTTGTGGTAGGCCTGCATGGCTAAGCATACTACGTACACGCTCCTGGATGGTTCTATTCATCCGCTCAGCCAAACCATTCTGGGGGGGTGTAGGGGGCGGTCAACTGACACTTAATACCCCTTTCATCACATAACTGCTCAAAAGCACGTGAGACATACTCACCCCCATTATCTATCCTTAGGCATTTTAGCTTATACCCAGACTAGTTCTCAACCAATGCAAGCCATCTCTGAAACACAGCCAAGACATCGGATTTCAACTTAATGGGATAAGCCCAAAATTTTCGTGAAAAATCATCAAGGAACGTAACAAAATACTTTGCACCACCCATAGACTGACAAGGCATGGGCCCACAGACATCCAAATGTACCAATGCCAAGGGCTCACTCATGCGTGGCCTACTAGACTTCTTATGCGTAGACCTAGTCTGCCTGCCATAAAGACAATGCTCACATGAATCAAAACATGCATAATCAAGGGGCAGTAAGTACTCCAAACCAGAAAGCATTTTCATTCCTTTTAAAGATATATGGCCCAAACGAGCATGCCAAAGAGATACATGTGGGATAGAACCCACAGACAAAACTTGATCAAGGGAGGAAGCTAAAACAATCAAGGGATAGAGGCTGCCAGCCTTGGCACCTCGTGCAATCACAAGTCTGCCACGAGTGATCTTCCATGCAGAGTCTCCAAAACATACATAATATCCTGCATCATCAAGCTATCTAGCTGACATGAGACTACGTGTCAAAGTAGGTACATAACGTACATCCTGCATAACAAAACTGTTGCCAGAAGGAAACTGCAGCATAACATCACCAATGCCCACAATATCAAGAGAGTTGTCATCACCCAAGCACAGAGAACCCGAAACAGTACGGTATGAATGAAACCACTCTCGGCAAGGTGTCACATGAAAGGGCGCACCTGAGTCCAAGAGCCAACACTGTGCATACATAGAGTGTATCTCTGTCATCTGCAAAGCACTAGAAGAAGCTGCTAGGATATAATCATCATCATCAACATCCTCAGGCTGTATAACATTGATCACTTCAATTTTAACATTGGACTTTGCAGGTACTATGTTGCAATCAGAAGACTTATCTTGCACTTTGTCTTTTCCTTTATCTTTGCGCCTTTCATTGCACAATTAATGGCATTGTGGCCTAATATGGCCCTATTTTCCACAATGGTGACAAGTAACATCTGCATTCCTGCCACAGGATTTGCTACGTGACTTCCCACGAGACTTGGACCGAGATTTTTGAGAATCCCGTCCACGGCCACTACCACTTCCATGCTTTCCATATCCATCATTCCTGCCTCTAAGTGTCATAGCATGAGACACACGAGAGGCATCCAAATTCTTACGGTTAACCTCTTCCTACAGAAGAGCACTCTCAACATCAGATAATTTCAAGGTATCAGTAGAGGCACATAATGCAGTGCGGAATACATCCCATGACTCATTAAGAGTACCAAGCAAGAAAAGAGGAGTGACATCCTCTATAAAAGTGATGTCCTGCAAAGTCAAGTTCTTGAGTACAGCATGGAACTAGCTCAAGTGAGCAGACATAGTCACATTCTCCTTCATGCGCAGATCCATAAGATGCTTCAGCCAATACATTTGACTCGCTAGACTTTTCTTATCATAGAGATTTTTGATCTTATCCCACAACTGTCATGCACTCTGTTCTTCCTCAAAGACATTATAGTGAACCTGTTCTGTGAGAGACAATACAATAGTGGACTTGCATAACTCATCAAGCTCAAGCCATTCCTCATCTGGCATAGTTGCAGGCGGATGCCCGCTTAACCTCAAAGGTTTGATCTACGATTTCTGCACCAACACCTGCCAAATCTAGCTCTTCCAATAAGAGTAATTCGTATCATTAAGCTTAGTGATGTTGAAAATAGCATGATCAGTGGATGAACTCGCCATAATGTAGGTTGGAAGACTGTAGACAGTTCAAAACTGCTTATTGTTTACTGCAGAAAATGACAAAAAAATGACCAAAATCTAGGGAAAATGGCAAGGAAAGTGGAACCAAAGCTGTTGCCCACCAAGTACTAGTGAAAGTACATCATTTTAGAGTGTTCTAGTATGAAAAATCCATGTCACAGTCCATACATATATGCTTGCTGTAATAAATTTTAGATTTTAGTAAAAGAGAGCTAACAGTGCCAAAATCGAATCCCATGGCAAATAGATACTGCCAAGACCAAAGCCGGCATCATGCGGGAATAGCATAAGCATATGATGGTCAATAAACATGAGTACAACACCCAAGTATGTCATACAAACATCTGCCACCACAGTGAGTAGGCACACCCCCCAGTGAACAGGGCAAAGTGTTCACCAAAACTTGGCACAAGTAGATGTCAGTTCACAAAGATACGGATTCAAAATTGAGACTCAGCATACAATGAACCAAGACATATGATGTATCATTCCAAAGGGTAAGAAGTCCCAAAGTCTCAAGTGTCTATAACTGCTCAATAGCATGTAACGGCTCAATGCATAAAAGTACTGCATGCTCAATGTCTGATAAGCATTCAAGAATGCTCCCACTGGCACAAAAGTTGTATATATGAGCTCAAGAGCTCAAGCCAAGGCAAGACACAGTGCCAATGACATAAGTCCAAGACAATACATTAATAGTACATCCCGAACATGTAGGCGGTAGAGCATCCATAAGTATGTAAGACATCAAATACATCCCAATCCAAACTCTGAAAAGCCAAGTAACATCCAAGACTACTCCAGATAATCCAAAATGGATCCAAGGTAGAGCTTTAATGAGCACTCAAGCTCAACGTATGCATAGGGTAATCAACCGTGACATGAGCATCAAGCCGCAGGCAACGGGTATGCATAAACCCAAGGAGCATCACTGTCAAAGCATATACCACTGTCAAGAACGAACCATGTCAATGAGTGCATAGTGTCAAAGCTCTTGCAAAAGCATCCGGATTAAATGACAAGCTCAAAGTCGTCCCTCGATGATCAATACATCATAGCATAACCCAAGACATACATCCGGAACCAATAGACATATGTCAAAGCATGAAAGATAGCTTCAGCCCAAGAGTATTCAGCATGTATTTACTATTATAAACTATGTATTTCCAGCCTGAAAATCAGGCCAAAACCATAGCATTACATGTAGCTTCAATCCCCCAATCAATCGGGATGTAATAGGCATCAAACCGGTTATGTAGTCATGCCCAAACAAGCATAGGCATACAAATACATGCTGTCTCATACCTGAAATCTATTGCAAAAGATTTTTTTCATCAGAATTTGGCAAATTCGACATCACCATCATGTTCGGAGTGTACCAAAACCCCAACTTAGACTCTTACCTTGCCTGAATTGGGTTTCGAATGCCCGAGATATGACAAAAAGAGTGATTTTTGGGCCAGATTTTGAAACATGCACAAAAAAAAACGTGAGCTGGCTCGGGGGTTTTGCCGTCTCACGTGTCAACAATGGGGCCCAAAGGGGGCACAAATGAGGGCCAAAGAAGGCCTACACCAAGCCTCAGCAAGCCTTGATAGGCTGGAAGCAAGATCTAGGTGAAGGAAGCTCCAAGAGGTATGAGCTATGGTTGTCCACAACTTGTTTATAGCCTGTGAGACCTGAGAATTGAAGTAAAACTCTGAAGAAAATGATCAAATACCTTTGATGTAATGCCCTGAATGTGCCCAACAATGCCGAGAAGGTGCTCGGGAAGCCGGGGAGTGACGGGAGCTCGAAGGAGTTGGATATGGCTGCCGGGAAGGAGACCCAATGCGAGTAGGGAGTCCATGGATGCTGAGAATGCCATGAACCAAGCTCAAGAGTCGGAAAGCAAAGCTCTGATACCAATTGAAAGGGAGACACGGATCGAAGCTTGGCTCTCGAGAGCTATGGCTGGGAGAGCAAGAGCAAGAAAGAGAGAGGCAAGAAATGGGAACTCCAACAGTCACAATGTGTGACCGGGCCTTCCTTTATTCAAACTGTCACTAAAAGAATAAAGAATAAAGTGACGGTGATGGGTGCCCGTCACCTGCAGTGTGCAGTTGCGGTGACTGTCAGTGTAGTAATACACGGGTGGCTAGGTGGAGGCGCCTTTACCCCCAACACTATGGCCATGTTGTGCAACATACAACACACAACAATGATATTGGGGACTTTCTTAAACATCAGGGTTTTTGATGACCCCATTTAGGATTTGCCAAACATTTTTTAGCCGACCAAAGGCTCATTGGACAATCATTCGAGAGGATGATAGTTGAAAGTTATATTGAGATTGTAATAGCAAGCATGGCCCTTGAAAAGGAATTAGCAACCATAGCGAGTGGTAGAAACCCCCATCTCGTATTAGGTACTCTTGGATGTTGTAACGCTATCCAACAAAGGATGGCACATTTAGTTGATTAATAGCTTGTGGCAATCAAAAGAAGGAGCTATTTTGCAATACTCTTCTGTCATTTTCTAGGCTAGGGAAACCTCCATACTCATTAAGGAATCACAAATTTGCATCAACAATCCCTTGCAAGGTCATGGACTAGTTTGCTTTAATGTTATGCCGGTTGCTTGCAAGTTCATTTACTAGTCTTTCCATTGTGATATGGGTGCAACCAATCACACCCATGCAATTAGGGAAGCCTTGAAAATTTTCCCTTCCATCTTTATTTGATTGTATCTTAGCAAACATGAAAATCCATTGGATGATGTCCTTGATGAAAGGGAGAGAAGGATCGAAGCTTGGACTCGAGAGCTATGGCGGGAGAGCAAGAGCAAGAGAGAGAGAGGGACAAGGAATGGGAACTCCAACAGTCACAATGTGTGACCGGGCCTTCCTTTATTCAAACTGTCACTAAAAGAATAAATAATAAAGTGATGGTGACAGACGCCGCCCACCTGCAGTGTGCAGTGGCGGTGACTGTCAGTGTAGTAATACACGAGTGGCTAGGCAAAGGCTACTTTACCCCCCACAACCTCCCACTTAAAGGCGAATCTGTCCCGATGAGGAGTGAAAAGAAAAGAAAAAAAGACATTACAACATGTACACGTGTACAACACGATGAGGAAAGACGTCATCTCATCCCACGCCCATCAACCTCCTGAGGAAGGCAAAGCACTCTGTAGAGAGGCTTTTCCTGAGCAGATCTGTAGGATTCTGGTCAGTCGAGATATTGACAAGATCAACATACTTGTCCTCAACGACTTCACGTATGAAGTGATACCTCACCTCAATGTGTTTCGTCTTCGTATGAAAGACTGGATTCTTGGCTAATTGAATAGCACTCATAGAATCCGAATGCAGTGTAGGGATAGCATCAATACTAAGGTCAGCAACAACCAAACTACCCAACCAAATGGCCTCCTTGCAAGCCTCAGTGGCTGCAACATACTCGGCTTTTGTAGTAGAAAGGGTCCTTCAAGTACCTCATGATACCCTTCACGGCATCCCAATGCTTCTTGCCAGGTGTAGCCATATAGCGTGCCACAACACCAACTGCAAAGGCAATATCTGGATGAGTGGCTATCATGCCATACATAAGACTGCCCACTGTAGATGCATAGGGAATCTTTGCCATCTCGGCCTTGTGCTCTTCTATCTGCGGACAATCAGCCTGTGATACCTTCACATAAGAAGGCAATGGACAGCCAATAGGCTTTACGTCCTGCATGCGGAAGTGCTCAAGGACTTTATGAATGTACTCCTTCTGTGACAAGTAGAGGAGTCCCTGATGTCTGTCGCGTGTAATGTGCATACCAAGTATGTGAGTGGCCTGTCCTAGATCTTTCATCTCAAAACTCTTCTTGAGTTGAGCCTTAAGAGCATCTAGCTCATCATGAGCTTTCCCTGCTATCAATATATCATCCATATAGAGTACCAAAATCAATAAAGAACCATCACGAGCTTTCTTCGTGTAAAGACACGGATCCATAGCACTCCGGCTGTAGCCGTGTGACTGCATAAAGGCATCAAACTTATGATACCACTCCCTAGGTGCCTGTTTCAAGCCATAAAGACTTTTCTTCAATTTGCACACTAGGTGCTCCCTGCCAGGTTCTGCAAAGCCCTTAGGCTGCTCCATATAAATCTCATTATGCAAGTCCCCATGTAAGAAAGCCGTCTTGACATCCATCTGGTATAAATCCAAGTCAAGCTGAGCAACCAAAGCCAAGACTAAGCACAGGGTAGTCATCTTAACCACTGGAGAAAAGACCTCATCAAAGTGCACACCGTGCTCCTGCTTAGAACCCTTTGCTACGAATCTAGCCTTGTATGCCACCTTAGGGTATCCAAGGGTACTTTTTAGCTTATACACCCACTTGCATGGTAAAGCCTTCTTGCCCGTAGGCAAGGAAACCAAATCCCAAGTGTCATTCTTATGCAGGGAGTCTATCTCAGACTGCATAGCCCTCTCCCAGGAGTGACTGTCACCCCTACTCATAGCCTCATCAAAAGTGAAAGGCTCTCCTGCATCTGTAACAAAGACAGAATGCATCGAGGGTTGAAATCTATCTGGTGGACGTCTGTCTCTAGTAGACCGTCTCACGGCACGCTCTGATGTGGCTGCCCAGCTGCCTATCCAACGCCCTAACCATGAGCATCTACTGCAGCTATAGGCTGTCCAACTAGCTGTGCGGGAGCTCTCGGCTCCTCCTAAAATATGACCATGCGGATCTCAACAACTCTCTCAGGCTGCCTATGCATCTTATCTTCATGGAAGACTACATCATGACTACGGTGCGCCTGCGGATCCTAGAGACGGTAACCCATCTCACTTGCATCCCCATAACCAAGGAAAATGCATTTGACACTCTTGAGATCCAGCTTACTTCTCTTGTCCCTGGGCACATGGCAAAATGCCTCGCATCTAAAGACACGGAGATGCGCATAAGAGGGGGGTTTTCCAGTCCATACTTCCTCTGCAACCTGGAAATCCAAACCACTAGAAGGTGATTTGTTTATGACATGCACAGCTGTACTAATTGCCTCAGCCCAAAAGCTCGGTGGTAGGCCTGCATGGCTAAGCATACTGTGTATACGCTCTTGGATGGTTCTATTCATCCGCTCAACCAAACCACTCTTGGGGGGTGTAGGGGGTGGTCAACTGTCGCTTAATACCCCTCTCATCACATAACTGCTCAAAAGCACGTGAGACATACTCACCCCCATTATCTGTCCTTAGGCATTTTAGCCTATAACTAGATTGGTTCTCAACCAATGCAAGCCATCTCTGAAACACAGCCAAGACATCGGATTTCAGCTTAATGGGATAAGCCCAAACTTTCTGTGAAAAATCATCTATGAATGTAACAAAATACTTTGCACCACCCATAGACTGACAAGGCATGGGCCCACAGACATCCAAATGTACCAATGCCAAGGGCTCACTCATGCGTGGCCTACCAAACTTCTTATGTGTAGACCTAGTCTGCCTGCCATAAAGACAATGCTCACATGAATCAAAACATGCATAATCAAGGGGCGGTAAGTACTGCAAACTAGAAAGCATTTTGATTCCCTTCAAAGACATATGGCCCAAATGGGCATGCCAAAGAGATACATGTGGGATAGAACCCACAGACAAAACATGATCAAGGGAAGAAGCTGATACAATCAAGGGGTAGAGACTGCCAGCCTTGGCACCTCTCGCAATCACAAGTCTGCCATGAGTGATCTTCCATGCAGAGTCTCCAAACGATACATGATAACTTGCGTCATCAAGCTGTCCAGCTGACATGAGACTGCGTGTCAAAGCAGGTACATGATGTACATCCTGCATAACAAAACTGCTGCCAGAAGGAAACTGCAGCCTAACATCACCAATGCCCACAATATCAAGGGAGTTCTCATCACCCAAGCGCATAATATTCGAAACAGTACGGTATGAATGAAACTACTCTCGGCAAGGTGTCACATGAAAGGATGCACTTGAGTCCAAGAGCCAACACTGTGCATACATAGAGTGTATCTCTGTCATCTACGAAGCACTAGAAGAAGCTGCAAGGATATAATCATCATCATCAACATCCTCAGGTTGCTAAACATTGATCTCTTCAATTTTAACACTGGACTTTGCAGGCACTATGCTGCAATCAGAAGACTTATCCTGCACTTTGTCTTTCCCCTTATCTTTGCACCTTTCATTGCGCAATTCATGGCATTGTGGCCTAATATGGCCCTTTTTCCCACAATGGTGACAAGTAACATCTGCATTCCTACCACGGGATTTGCTACGTGACTTCCCACGAGACTTGGACTGAGATTTTTGAGAATCCCGTCCACGGCCACTACCACTGCCATGCTTTCCATATCCATCATTTCTGCCTCTAACTGTCATAGCATGCGACACGCGAGAGGCATCCAAATTCTTACGGTTAACCTCTTCTTGTAGAAGAGCACTCTCAACATCAGATAATTACAAGATAACAGTAGAGGCACATAATGCAGTGCGGAATACATCCCATGACTCATTAAGAGTACCAAGCAAGAAAAGAGGAGTGACATCCTCTGCAAAAGTGATGTCCTGCGAAGTCAAGTTCTCCTTCATAGTCACATTCTCCTTCATGCACAGATCCATAAGCTGCTTCAGCCAATACATTTGACTCGTTGGACTTTTCTTGTCATAGAGATTCTTGATTTTATCCCACAACTGCTATGCAATCTGTTCTTCCTCAAAGACATTATAGTGAACCTATTCTATGAGAGACAATACAATAGTGGAATTGCATAACTCATCAAGCTCAAGCCATTCCTCATCTGGCATAGTTGCAAGCGGATGCCCGCTTAACCTCAAAGGTTTAATCTGTGATTTCTACACCAACACCTGCCAAATCTGGCTCTTCCAATAAGAGTAATTCGTACCATCAATCTTAGTGATGTTGAAAATAGCATGATCGGTGGACAAACTCGCCATAGTGCAAGCTGGAAAACTGTAAACAGTTCAAAAATACTTGCTGTTTACTGCAGAAAATGACCAAAAAATCACCAAAACCGAGGGAAAATGACGAGGAAAGTGGAACCAAAGCTGTTGCCCACCAAGTACTAGTGAAAGTACATCATTGTAGAGTGCTTCAGCATGAAAAATCCATGTCAGTCCATACATATATGCTTGCTGTAATAAATTTCAGATTTCAGTAAAAGAGAGCTAACAGTGCCAAAATCGGATCCCAAGGCAATCAGATATTGCCAAGACCAAAGCTGGCATCATGCGGGCATAGCATAAGCATATGACGATCAATAAGCATGAATCCAACACCCAAGTATTGTTGGGGTAAATGCGTCTCCACCGTGCCGCCTCGTGTATTACTACACTAACAGTACCCGCCACTACACACTGCAGGTGGCGAGCGCCTGTCACGTCACTTTATTCTTTACATTCATTTTTTAGTGACTAGTAAATAAAGGAAGGCCCGGTCACACATTGTGACTGTTGGAGTTCCCATTTCTTGTCTCTCTCTTTCTTGCTCTTGCTCTCCCGCCATAGCTCGTGTGCAAGCTTCGATCCTTCTCACCTTTCAACTGGTATCAGAGCTTGGCTTCCTCTTGCTCAAGCTCGACTCGGTGCTTCTCTACCTTCGCATCGACTCCCTTCACGCATTGGATCTCCATCCCGGCAGCCATATCTGATCCCGTCACTCCCCGGCTTCCCGAGCACCTTCCCGGCCTATTGAGGCACCTTCAAGGCATTGATACTGAGGTATTTGATCATTCTTTCAGGGTTTTATTTCAGTCTACAGGTTGCAAACAGCAAGGGCAGCCATGGCTTCAAACCCTTGAAGCTTATTCTCCTCATATTGTGCATTACACCTATCAAGGCTCAAAGAGGCTTGTCATAGGCCTTTGATAGGCCCTTCTTGAGCCCCCCATTACCCCCTTTTCAGCTGATGTGGAGCAGCAGCAAGTTCAACACCAACAGGCCAGATTGCACCATTTTTTTCCAGGCTGTTAGCACTCGTCTACTTCAGCTCCACACTTGGCCATTGCTTCTTGCTCTCTACCTTGATCAAGAGGGCTATAGACTTCATGTTTGATGTCATTCAAGCTTTGGGCATTGGTCTTGATCATTCGGGGCTGATTTCTTCAGATTTGGGACTGTCATAAACTGTCATAACAAGCTGAAAACAGGGCAGCACCATTGGCATTAGCATTTGTTGCTTATACTCCATTCCAGTTGTGTTATTTGATGCCCATATGCGGTCTACATGATGCCTAGTGCCTTGGGAATGTATGCACATGATTATGCCATGATTTTGACCTGAAATATTGGCTGATTTGGGACTATTATTTACTCTTATACAGTGCTGGAAACAGGGCAGCCACACTTGGCATTGGCATTTTATGCTTATACTCTACTCCGGTTACCTTGTTTGATGCCTGTATGCGGTCTACATGATGCCTAATGTCTTGGGAATGTATGCATTCGATTTGCCCATGATTTGGCATTGTTTTTGGGCTGGAAATTGACAGTTTTGGACTGTTTAGAGCTATTGTACATGAGCGGGCTGAAGCTCATTTGTCACATGTATTGCTTCTCTGTCGATACCGGATGTATGCTATGGGTTATGTCATGATGTATTACACTTTGGGGATCGACTTCGAACTCATGATCGTGATTCTGGAATGCTTTTAAGCATCGCATTTGCTCCGTTGTTATTGGTTTGTCATTGGCAGTTTGGTCAACTTGATTGGCATTTGGGCCGCTTATGCCTATTGTCTGTATTTGACAGATAAGCTCTATGCATTACATGCTTTGGTCCGTGGTTGATGCCTCTTAGTTCGTCCATGCTTGACAGATATTTTGGAGCTCCGATTTGGATGTTTTGAGCACTTCCGACTCACAGGGATATTGACTTTGGCTTACTACTGGATGTGTTGACTTGACAGAGATCTTGCCATTGGGATTATGTCTTGCTTAGTGGTTGCTACATCAGTTGCTTCATGTATGTCATGCTCTTGGGAAGCGTATGATGCATTGACTTGGTCACTTGTCACTGGTACTTTGTCTTGGGTTGCTTGAGCCCTTAACTCGATTGTACGCCTTTTGTGCCAGTGGGAGCATCTTGCATGCTTACTTGACCTTGAGCAGGGATTACATGCTATTGGAGTAGTCTATGTCATTGAGCAGTTATGGATGTATTGAGACTTTGGGATTATACTTCGACAACTGGATGTTGCATTGAGTATATGTCTTGGTTCACAGGATGCGTATGAGCTGAGTCTCAATTTTGGATCCGCTTTCTTTTGAGCAGACACCTATTTGTGTCAGGTTTTGGCAGTTGGTTCTATATTTTGCCTAGATTGTCTGGGGTGTGCCTCTTACTGGCAGATGCTATTTGACATCTCTCGGTGTTATGCTCATGTATTTTCACTGTCATTTGGCTTTGCTTTGTCCTCTTTATGCCGGCTTTGGACCTAGCATTGTTTAGTTGACATTAGATCTAGTTTTGGGACAGTTTGCTCTCGTTATTGCAACTCTGAAATTTATTACAGCAAGCATTTATTGGTGGACTAAGCAGTATTTTTAATGCTGAAATATCCTGATTTGGTGTACCGCACCTAGTACCAAGTGGGCAGCATCTTTTGGCACACTTTTCTCGCCATTTGGAGCTCATTTCAGTGGATTTTGGGCATTTTCTGCAGTAAAACAGCCAGCAGTTTTACATTGTCTGTGTATTTCTAGCCTACATTATGGCATCCTCTTCGACTGATAATGCCATATTTAACATCACAAAGTTGAATGGTACCAACTACTCTTATTGGAAGAGTCAAATTTGGCAGGTCTTGGTGCAGAAATCTCAGATTAAGCCACTTCGGTTGAGTGGGGAGCAGCCTGAAACTATGGACAATGACGACTGGCTTGAACTTGATGAGCTATGCAAGTCCACGATTGTATTGTCTCTCACTGAACAGGTACATTATAATGTATTTGAGGAAGCACAGAGTGCATGGGATCTATGGAATAAGATCAAGAATCTTTATGATAAGAAAATTCCGACGAGTCAGATGTATTGGTTGAAGCAGCTTATGGATCTGCGCATGAAGGATAATGCAACTATGTCTGCTCACTTGAGCCAGTTCCATGCTATACTGAAGAACCTGACTTCACAGGATATCACCTTTGGAGAGGAAGTAACTCCTCTTTTCTTGCTTGGGACTCTGAATGAGTCATGGGATGTATTCCGCACTGCCCTATGTGCCTCTAGTGCTACTCTGAAAACTGAATGATGTTGAGAGTGCTCTTCTGTAGGAAGAGGTTAATCGCAAAAACTTGGATGCCTCTCGTGTTTCACATGCTTTGAGAGTTAGAGGCAGGAATGACAGGAATGATCGTGGTAATAACCGTGGCTGTGACTCGCAGAAGGGTCGGTCTAAATCTCGTGGAAAGTCGCATGGGCGCAACGCTAATGTCACTTGTCATCATTGTGGGAAAAAGGGCCATATCAGACCACAGTGTCATGAGTTGCGCAATGAGAAGCGCAAGGATAAGGGCAAAGAGAAAGTGCAGGAGAAGTCCTCTGATCGCAGCATAGTACCTGTGAAGTCCGGCGTCAAGATTGAAGAAATTAATGTCATGCAGACCGAGGATTCCGATGGTAGTGATGAGTTCATACTTGCAGCTAGTTCTTCTGATGCTTCACACTTGACTGAGATGCCTAGTATGTATGCACAGTGCTGGTTATTGGATTTAGGTGCGTCCTTCCATGTGACGCCTTACCGTGAGTGGTTTCACTCTTACCGTACTATATCTGGATCAGTCAGACTTGGAGATGACAGGTCTCTTGATATTGTGGGTTGTGGAGATATTCAGTTGGAGTTTTCCACTGGCAGTTCCTTTTTGCTCAGGGATGTACGTCATGTACCTGCACTTACGCGCAGTCTTATGTCTGCAGGACAGTTGGATAATGCAGGGTTTCATGTCTGTTTTGGGGATTCTGCCTGGAAGATTACCAAAGGCAGACTTGTGCTTGCTAGAGCCGCCAAGGCTGGCAGCCTCTATCCTCTTGTTGTATCTGGGTCTTCTATAGACCATGTTTTGGCAGTGGGCTCTATCCCACATGTATCACTTTGGCATGCCCGTTTGGGGCATATGTCTTTGAAGGGAATAAAAATGTTATCTGGTTTGCAGTATCTTCCGCCTTTGGACTATGTACATTTTGACTCGTGTGATCATTGTCTTTATGGTAAGCAGAATAGGTCTACGCATAAGAAATCGGGTAGGCCATGCATGAGTGAGCCCTTGGCTTTAGTACATTCAGATGTTTGTGGGCCCATGCCGTGTATGTCTATGGGTGGCGCGAAGTACTTTGTTACCTTCATTGATGATTTTTCTAGGAAAGTGTGGGCTTATCCCATAAAGCAAAAGTCCAATGTCTTGGCAGTCTTTCAGCGTTGGCTTGCTCTTGTTGAGAACCAGACTAGGTATAGGCTGAAATGCCTCAGGACTGACAATGGGGGAGAATATGTCTCACGTGCTTTTGAGAGTTTTGTGATGACAGGGGTATTAAGCGTCAGTTGACCGCCCCTTACACCCCCGCCCAGAATGGTTTGGCTAAGTGCATGAACATGACTATTCAGGAGCGTGTCCGCTCTATGCTTAGCCATGCATGCCTACCACAGAGCTTTTGGGCTGAGGCAGTTAGTACGGCAGTGCATGTCATAAACCGATCGCCTTCTCGTGGATTGGATTTCCAGGTTGCAGAGGAAGTTTGGGCTAGTAAGCCACCCTCTTATGCGCATCTCCGTGTCTTTGGATGTGAGGCATTCTGCCATGTGCCCAAGGACAAGAGGAGTAAGTTGGATCCAAAGAGCATTAAATGCATCTTTCTTGGTTATGGTGATTCAGGAGAGATGGGCTATCGCCTATGGGATCCGCAGGCGCGAAAAATAGTACGCAGCCATGATGTAGTCTTCCATGAAGACAAGATGCACAAGCAGCCTGAGAAAGTGGTTGAGATCCGCAGAGTGATCTTTCAGGAGGAGCCTAGAGCTCCTGCATAGCCAGTTGGATAGCCTACAGCTGCAGCAGATGCTCATGGTCAGGGTGTTGGACAGGCAACTGGGCAGGCAGCAGAGCCTGCAGTGAGACGGTCTGCTAGAGACAGACATCCACTTGATAGATTTCAGCCCTCTATGCATTATATTTTGGTTACAGATGCAGGAGAGCCTTTCACTTATGATGAGGCTATGCGCAGGGGTGACAGTCACTCCTAGGAGAGGGCTATGCAGTCTGAGATCGACTCCTTGCATAAGAATGAGACTTGGGATTTGGTTGCCTTGCCTAAGGGCAAGAAGGCTTTGCCATGCAAGTGGGTGTACAAGCTGAAAAGTACCCCTGGACACCCTAAGCCAGCATACAAGGCTAGATTGGTAGCAAAGGGTTTTAAGCAGAAGCATGGTGTAGACTTTGATGAGGTCTTTTCTCCTGTGGTTAAGATGACCACCCTGCGCTTGGTCTTGGCTTTGGTTGCTCAGCTTGACTTAGATCTATATCAGATGGATGTCAAGACGGCTTTCTTACATGGAGACTTGCATGATGAGATTTATATGGAGCAGCCTAAGGGCTTTGCAGAACCTGGCAAGGAGCACCTAGTGTGCAAGTTGAAGAAAAGTCTTTATGGCTTGAAGCAGGCACCTAGGGAATGGTATCATAAGTTTGATGCCTTTATGCAGTCACACAGGGCTACAGCAGGAGTGCTATGGATCCGTGTCTTTACATGAAGAAAGCCCGTGATGGTTCATTGCTTATTTTGGTACTCTATGTGGATGATATGTTGATAGCAGGGAAAGCTCATGATGAGCTAGATGCTCTTAAATCTCAGCTGAAGAATAGCTTTGAGATGAAGGATTTGGGACAGGCCTCTCACATACTTGGTATGCGCATTAGACGCGACAAGCATCAGGGACTCCTCTACTTGTCACAAAGGGAGTATATTCATAAAGTCCTTGAGCGCTTCCGCATGCAGGACGTAAAGCCTATTGGCTGTCCATTGCCTTCTTATGTGAAGGTATCACAGGCCGATTGTCCGTAGATAGATGAGCAGAGGGCCGAGATGGCCCAGATCCCTTATGCTTCAGCCGTGGGCAGTTTGATGTATGCCATGATAGCCACTCGTCCAGATATTGCCTTTGCAGTTGGTGTTGTGGCACGCTATATGGCTACACCTAGTAGGAAACATTGGGATGCCGTAAAGGGTATCATGAGGTACCTGAAGGGCACAACAGATATGTGTATTTGCTATGGCAGCCAAGATACAGGGGTCGTGGGGTACACTGACTCCGATTATGCAGGACATGCAGATAGTAGGAAGTCCACTTCTGGCTATGTATTCACCTATGTTGGAGGTGCTGTCTGTTGGATGTCCAGGGTTCAGAAGTGTACGGCTTTGTCTACCACTGAGGCCGAGTATGTTGCAGCCACTGAGGCTTGCAAGGAGGCCATATGGCTAGGCCGTCTAGTTGCTGACCTTGGTATTGATGCTATACCTACATTGCATTCGGATTCTATGAGTGCCATTCAGTTGGCTAAGAATCCGGTCTTCCATGCGAAGACAAAACACATTGAGGTGAGGTATCACTTCATACGTGGTGTCGTGGAGGACAAGTCTGTTGACCTTGTCAAGATCTCCACTGACGAGAATCCTGCAGATCTGCTCACGAAAAGCCTCACTACTGAGCACTTTGCCTTCCTCAGGAGATTGATGGGCGTTGGATGAGATGTTGCCTTTCCTCATCCCTTGTACCTATGTACAGTTGTACTGTCTTTTTCTTTTCTTTCTCTCTCACTGGGGTAGATTCGCCTTTAAGTGGGAGGTTGTTGGGGTAAAGGCGCCTCCGCCGTGCCACCTCGTGTATTACTACACTGACAGTACCCGCCACTGCACACTGCAGGTGGCGGGCGCCCGTCACGTCACTTTATTCTTTACATTCATTTTTTAGTGACTAGTAAATAAAGGAAGGCCCGGTCACACATTGTGACTGTTGGAGTTCCCATTTCTTGTCTCTCTCTTTCTTGCTCTTGCTCTCCCGCCATAGCTCGTGTGCAAGTGAGCGGGCAGATCCCCCGGTCAACGGGGCAAAGTGTTACTGCCACTACCAAAACTTGACACAAGTAGGTGCCTGTTCACAAAGATACGGATCCAAAACCGAGACTTAGCTCATAAGCATAGAGTGAACTAAGACATATGATGTATCATCCCAAAAGGTAAGAAGTCCCAAAGTCTCAAGTGTCTGTAACTGCTCAATGGCATGTAACGGCTCAATGCATAAAAGTACTGCCTGCTCAATGTCTGATAAGCATTCAAGAATGCTCCCACTGGCATAAAAGTCGAATGTACGAGCTCAAGAGCTCAAGCCAAGGTAAGACACAGTGCCAATGCCATAAGTCCAAGACAATACATCAATAGTATATCCCGAACATGTAGGCGGTAGAGCATCCGTATGTAGCATCCGTAAGGATGTAAGACATCAAATACATCGCAATCCAAACTCTGACAAGCCAAGTAACATCCAAGACTACTCCAGATAATCCAAAATGTATCCAAGGTGGAGCTTCAATGAGCACTCAAGCTCAATGTATGCATAGGGTAACCAACCGTGACATGAGCATCAAGTCGTAGGCAACCAATCGTGACATGAGCATCAAGTCGTAGGCAACGAGTATGCATAAACCCAAGAAGCATCACTGTCAAAGCATATACCAATGTCAATAAGTGCAGGCTGAAATAAGCTCAAGCTTTCAAAAGCATCCGGATTCAAAGACAATCTCAAAGTCGTCCCTCAATGATCAATACATCATAGCATAACCCAAGACATACATCCGGAACCAATAGGCATATGTCAAAGCATGAAAGATAGCTTCAGCCCAACAATATTCAGCATGCATTTACTATTATAAACTATGTATTTTCAGCCCCAAAATCAGGCCAAAATCATAGCATTACATGTAGCTTCAATCCCCCAATCAATCGGGATGCAATAGGCATCAAACCGGCTATGTAGTCATGCCCAAACAAGCATAGGCATACAAATACATGCTGTCTCATACCTGAAATCTATTGCAGAAGATTTTATCATCAAAACTTGGCAAATCCGATACCACCTCGTGTCCGGAGCGTGCCAAAACCCCAACTTAGACTCTTACCTTGCTTGAATCGGGTTTCGAATGCCCGAGATATGACAAAAAGAGTGATTTTTGGGCCAGATTTTGAAACAGGCGCAAAAAAAACGTGAGATGGCTGGGGGGGTCTGCTGTCCCACGTGTCAACAATGGGGCCCAAAGGGGGCACAAATGAGGGCCAAATAAGGCCTACACCAAGCCTCAACAAGCCTTGATAGGCTGGAAGCAAGATCCAGGTGAAGGAAGCTCCAAGAGGTGTGAGCTATGGCTGCCCACAACTTGTTTACAGCTTGTGAGACCAGAGAACTGTAGTAAACACTGAACAAAATGATTAAATACCTCTGATGTAATGCCCTGAAAGTACCCAACAATGTCAGGAAGGTGTTCGGGAAGCTGAGGAGTGACGGGAGCTCAAGAGAATGAGCTATGGCTATCGGGAAGGAGACCCAATGCGAGTGGGGAGCCGATGGGAAGTTGAGCATGGCGGGAGAGCAAGAGCAAGAGAGAGAGAGACAAGAAATGGGAACTCCAACAGTCACAATGTGTGACCGGGCCTTCCTTTATTCAAACTTTCACTAAAAGAAAAAAGAATAAAGTGATGGTGACGGACGCCCGCCACCTACAGTGTGCAATGGCGGTGACTGTCAGTGTAGTAATACACGGGCGGCTAGGCAGAGGCGCCTTTACCCCCAACACTTGAGATGGCAAATCATAGCTTCTATGGAGTTATTTACAATTTTTAACAAAGTGGACAATCCACATCCAAAACACTCAGACACAAGTGAATATGAACAACCAGTTGCAAGGTGGAGAAGAGCAATGGCAACCTATCTTTCAATTGGGAATACATAACCTTTTTTAGTCAACAAAGACTCCAAAATCCTACATTGTCAAAGAGTAGGTGCAAGCATTGTGAGAAGTTGGGAAAATAAATTTGGGGATATGGAGAAAAAAAATGAAATAGCATGTGATTCTCCATGCACCAAGTACATAATTTGTCCACTAATGGATGGATCGAGGTTTTATATACTAATCAAATTGAATTTCATCTGAATTCACATGGGAAGACGAAGAAACAGGGGAAGAACATGATTCAATGCTCAAAGTTGAGCATTTCCAAGTCCTCCCTAAAGGTTGAGAGCATCCAAAGTATTTGAAGTTGACAACCCAATGTTCTCACTATAATTTTTTGTCTATTGTGATTTTTTGTGACAATAATTTTCTCACTATAAAGTAACTGATCCACAATAGACTTTCTCATGGCTAGCAATAATTTTCTCTCTATAAAGTAACTAATCCACAATAGACTTTCTCATGGCTAGCCATGTTTGCTCATTGCATCCTCCTAAAAAGCTAGGGTCTCTCTTAATAACATTGTATATAGACTTTAATGACACATATAGCTCTTCAATGGATTTGATGTCTAAGCATTTTAGGAGAATCGTCTCTTGGTCTTCCTCTTCAAAGGCATTAACAACCTATATTAAAAGAAAACAACATAAATTAGTGTGCTACTATATCATTAGTTAATTAGCTACTTCATTATTTTAATATTTCATAACATTAAGTTACCGATGAAGTTCCTGATGACAATTCAACATTAGAAGAATCCACATTTATAAATGCATCAATATGATTCAGAGCCTATAGTATAGATAAGAAAATAAAGTTAACAAAATAAAATCATGTTATATTTAGTAAAAAGAAATGCAAAGAAGTACTTTTTTTTCTTTTTTCCCTTACTCTCCATTTGGTGTTGCTTGCTCTATTGCATTTTCTCACTCATCTTATCATAACAATTTTGTAATTATATATAATTTATTAATTACATTTTCAAAATAAATGATTAAAAGATGGCTAAGCATACTTTTCATACACGAATACTTTTTCGTACAACTTGAATCTCCTCGGGATCTTGAAATGTATCTTGAGGAAGAGATTGTTCACTATATGAAGCCTACAATACAATAAAAATAAAATATCTTTTCATTTAAAAGTACACAAAATCAAGAAAATGAATATGTATGTATGTATATATATATATATATATATATATATATATCCTCATATGCATAGGCTCCTTGTAGTAGCTCCATAAATGTATGAGTTGAATTCAAAAAGTCCTTAAACATAGGTTTAGTGTTAGGGAGAATCAAATGGAAAAAGACTATAAATCAAATTATACCAACCATTTCATTTTTTATTGTTGTTGGAAGTAGAAATTGAAAGAAGGGGGTGGGCCATTATTTTGTGATTCCAACTAATACAAGCAAAAAAATTGAAGTCAATATCTAAAACTCAAAATTTCAAACATCAAAATGTTTTAATAAGTGAATGGTGTACATACATATGATGTACTATTTTATGAAAAAATACATTCATCTTCCACCATACACTGCGGATAATACACCTCACCATTTTTATCCTAATATTTTAGAGAAAATACACATAATGAAAGGTAAATATATATAAGAACCTTAAGGATAAATTATAATAAAATATAATTTTAATTACTTTAAAAATATTACAATTGAGATGAAAAAGGATAAATCTTATCAATTTGCCTTGTATATCTTTTGCTTAAAGCTATGATTCTCCTATGAGGAAAACATAATTGTGTCCATTAATATCGATTTCATATATACATAATCTATATTAAGAAAAGCTCCATCAATAGACAACTTACCAAATATATATCCATTGAAGACGATCCTTTCCTCTTGAGTTTCTTTCTAAGATTTTGAGCAATAGATAGATAGTACAGATATACATCCTCCTTCTTTCAAAGATAAGTAGCACCAAGAAACTCAAGGGGTAAAATTTGATCATATTTTTTTATCTATGCTCTTTTTTTTTGTCATCTTGATTATTATGAAACCGTAGATCCTTGCCAAACTCATGGCTCTTAACCCAATTGTACACTTTTTTGTGATTAGCACAATATCTAACATTCTGTGTATCTCTATAGTACTTTAGTAAAAATGTTTTTCCAAACTCATATTTGTCTTCTCGACTAATCTTTTTAGGTGATTTGAAAATTTGGTCATATGTAGGGCTCTTCATTAAAGGAACATCCCCTATATATTTACTATTGATTTGCTTTTGAGGTGATAATTGGACTCTTTTACTTTGTATTGAAATTGGTTTAGCTATGCTCATTATTTGTTCACAACTATCATTGTTTGATTTCAATTCCTCAAATTTTTCTTGCAAAGTGATGATGGTATGCACCATTGAATCTAGAGTTTGTCAACTTGGAGAGGCCATGAGACAAGCTAAAATTAAATTGAAAAAATTATGTCAATATTCAACTGACAAAAAATCATTTCATTCTTTATAAAAGGACATAACAATAATCTCTCTCTCTCTCTCTCTCTCTCTCTCTCTCTCTCTCTCTCTCTCTCTCTCTCTCTCTCTAAATGATTTTCTTTTAATCAATGATTTTTTAATCTTTAAAGAAAATAATATATAGCAATACAAAATATAGTTATTTGAATCATAACTTGGGGAGACCATGAGACAAGCTAGAATCAAACATAAGATTTTATATGTTAGTATTCATCAAACAAGAAATTATTTCATTTTTTACAAAATTAGGGCATAACATAATCTCTCTCTCTCTCTCTCTCTCAAGTCCACTAGGATCTAACCTACACATGACAAAACACAAGCTATATCCATGAAAATATGGACAATGGACATCAAACTCACCTCCCAACCATAGGGTGTCAAATGAGCTCACCCTTGAGCTTGGGAGCTAGTAGCATATTGGGTCGCCACCATCCCACACTATCCTAGTATACAAACACCCATATATAAAACATAATGACATGCACAATAGAGTAGTGATTAGACAATGATATACTTTGTGACCAATGCTACTAATACCCATTTGGATGTCCAAGAATGCAACACAAAGTAGTCAAGATGCTTCATGTGATCTCTATACTATTGGAACATCTATAGAATCTCCAATTGATGATGTAACTCTCCTTCTCTTTGTAACTTCAAAGTTTGATAGTACCGTAGTATACAAGTGTAATAGAGTAAAAGTGCCTTAATGAATTAGCCAATATTTAGCCTACTAGGGTTAACTATAAAAGGCTAAGTTGTAACTAGCCAAGGATCTTTTTGCCATTTTACAATATTTCATGTTTGAGGTCTCAACCTCCTACCATCTAAGAGGGTGCATACTCTTGGCCACCATAGCTTGGGGAGCATACCATGCTGCAGCCTCTCATCACTTGATTCTCAGTCATTCATGGTAATATCATTTCATAACTAGCCACCTTGGCTATGGTTTCTTGGCAAATAGTCTATTTCTTTGTATTTCCAGTTTAATTTTTATGTGGAAATTAGCTTCTTTTTACATTGGTATCAGAGCACATCTTTGATCCAATGGAAAGGTCATTTTCATGGTGAATCTGGTTACAATATTGGGCACATGGTAATTGGAGGACAAGAATTAGTTATAGGATTTAACACAATTAAAACTGTGACTAGTTAAGATTCACTACAGTAAGTCGTGACTAAATTTGAAGATCTTAATCAAGATCTGAAGAAATAATGGCGAATTCAAGATTATTTTGGCGGTTTGTGGTCAATTTGGGGCCATTTTGAAGGTTCTTGGACTTAATTGAAGTCTAAATAATGATTTAGAAGAGTTAAGCTGTGGTTACTTTTTGTAGCAAGCTTCTCGTTTCTCTTTCCAATATTCTTGTGAAGAGCACCCTCCATGGCACAAAATGAACCACAAACCGGCTAGGTAGAGGCTACAAATACATTGTTGGCCACAAAAACCTGCAATAAAACCCTCTTCTCCACCAAGAATCCATGCTTCAAAACACACAAGGATATAGAAGACACACAAGAAATTTGTCACTAATGCCATCCTCATCCTCATCCTCTTCCTCACTTTCATATGATCATGCAAGAGAGAGCATAGACTTAGGATGAAGTTGTGGATTGATCTAGGAGGACAAGAGTATGCTAAAAACTTGCGCAAACTATCGTGGGAAGCTTCTTACATCATGTGGTGATAATCAGGCCAAAGATTAAGCACAATGGTAATCTACAGGTTGCTTGAGACATCAGGAATCATCCTCTATAGGGTTACATGAAGAGATATGGCCATGGCAAGGAGATATGACAAGAGAACTCCATGGAAGCTTTCAACAAGAAGATAACTAGGAAATAAGTGCAAGTATAGGCACCAAAATGTGCTCAACATGGGAACATCTTTTATGAAATGGCATTTTGCTTTTGTATTCTCTTGTAAAAAAAAAATTATGGGGTAATGTAAAGTGTGTAGTCTAAAGGCTCACATGATAAAATACTGTGCTAGGAAAAGGAAAGGTCAAACACCTTTTGTCTCATGCTAAAATGAAAGGGTCTTTAGACCTTAGCCAAAATGTATGCAACCCAATCTTATAATATCAAGAAAGGAAAAGAAGAAGGCTTGTCGGGTGATTTCAGGAGGTGGGAGGTTGAGGTGGTAACAACCTCTCTCTTCCTTTGTCTTCTCCTCTCATGCTTCATTTTCCTCTCTCATTTTGGCACAACTCTCATGTTTCTTGTTCTTGTTTCTTTCTCTCTTGTGTGCTCCTTTGCAAGTGAAATACTAGCCTTCTAGTACTTGATCTTTCGCTCTCCTTTAGTTTTGAAGCTCTCTTCACAACCCTACCTATGACTAAAAATGGACAGCATGAAGATTTCAACAATTTCTTGAAGTTTTGAGTCAATCTTGATGCCTTTTAGCTTTGAGAGGTGAAAGCCAAGCATCTACAATTGACATTGGGCATACATTGGAGCTTTCAAGCAAGATTGAAGAATTTTCCTCATATCAAATTGAGGGAAACAAGGCAACCATCAATCTTCATCAAATTTTGCTTCCTTGAGGCTTCAATTCATGGGACATTTGTTGTGTCTACAACCTTGGGAAGGTTTAATTGAAGCTAGTCCATCAAGATTGGCCTTACATTGAAGCATTCCTTCAAGATTAAAGGCATTTTCAGCCTCTTAAACATGGCAATGTTTGAAAATTGTTAGAATCCTTGATTCTATCAAGAATTTGCATTCTTCAAAGCTCAAATGATCTTCTCCAACAAATCATTGTAGACTTCTATTAAAGCAGTGGATTCTCTTGATGGATTGGAGCAATCTTATTGATCGGGAGCTGAAAATTACATGGGAGCAATCGTCATGGACAAAATCTTCTTAAAGTGAGCCTGATGATCTTCAATCTTGATCCATTGATGATGGATTATGCTAAATATTGATTGCTTGGGGTTCATCTACTTCTCTTGATCAACATTAAAGAGGCAATTCTATTACTTTCAGTTGAATCTTTGATAGCTCCATTTGAAGAGGGGATCCTAAGCTTTGTTTTGAATAAAAAAATTTGTCAATCCAATATCATGATCTCAATTTATTGTTGATTTATTGTAAGTAAGTACATTGAGACAACACCCATATAGTACACAGGGGACACTGTTTATCATTGTTCCACCCAAAGTGTCTAGCCTAACTTGATATCTTTTAAAATTTGGTATATCCCTATATAATAAGCTTCCCATAGGGCTATTAAGAATTGGATTAGTGCTATATTCTGAGAGAAACAAGGGATTTATTGGCAAACTGTCTACTACTACAACACTGTCTTCTAATGGCCAGGAATAAGAAGAAAGGCCCCATTACTGAAGCATTGAATGATGGTGTCATGAACTTCCAAGAGGATCAAAATTACTCAAATGAAGCCAATAATTTTGAGAAAATAGATGAAGATTTAAGTATTGGAGTTGCTTACAACACACACTAAGAGAAAGGGGTGACACACATGAAGTATATGCAATGAGTGATTACCTATTACTGTAAAAAAGAGTTGGGACATGTGAATGAAGGCCTTTCTAGGGATTTGAATACTTTTAATGAAGGTTTAATACATACGAATCAAGTTTTGTTATAAGGGATGGAACAAGTAAACAAGGGTATCTCTAATCTGTAGCCACAGCAAAGAAAATTTTATTTATTCCAAGAACTCATTTTAGCCATAAAGGAAATTGGGAGCAAGCCACAAAGGGAATCTCAAATGCATGGGACCATTGGCTTCATCTTGCGAAATTTTATTATAATAATGATCATCACATGAGTATTGGAATGTCTCCTTGTGAAGCATTATATGGCTACAAGGTTCAAGTACCTTCCACATTATTTCATGATGATATGAATCCCAATACTCATGAAGAGTTAGAGAAGATGGAGGCTCTTATGAAGCAATGCAAGGATAACATTGGAAAAGCTCAAGAGACTATAGATGAGAAAAGAAGACATGTGAGTTTGATAAAGGTGAATGGGTTTTCTTGAAGGTTCCAAAATTCCGTTATGCTTCTCTTAAGGGAGGACATAATAAACTTGCTCATAAGTATTATGGTCCATACCAAATAATTAAGAAAGTTGGGGATCTTGCCTATCAACCTAATTTACCTTCAACTACATGTATCCACAATGTCTTTCATGTATCTCAGCTGAAGAAGTATGTTGGCCCTAAAATCCAAGTTCTTGAAGAACTACCTCCCCTTGATGAAGATGGTTTGATAATTTATGAACTTGAAAAGATTATTGGTAAGTGGGAGAAAGCTCTAAGGAACGAAGTTCTTGTGGAGTATCTTATTAAGTGGAAGGGTTTGTCGATTGAAGAATCTTCTTGGCAGCATGGTTCATATTTGGAACAATTTCCATGGCTTCTTCAAGAGGATAGTTCATTCATTGAATAGTAATCAACTTGCTATAATAAATTTCTATGCTGAAATTAATTGCTTTATTTTCTGAATTAAAATTTGATTTAGATGTCATGGTTGGATACTACATATTGTCCTCTACATTTCTATAGTTCACGCATGGAAATTGGACACTTCTACTTCAAGACATAGCTTGATTTGTACTGTAGCCTATTTTGGACAGCCCTACAGCAATTGTTCCACTTACATGGTTTTTCTTCATTGACTTATTTGGTATTCTTCATCATGGACTCCTACTTCAACATTGACTTTACCTATTTCAAGCTATCTTTGTACTCATTCTTGTATCTTGTTCCAAATTCAGCTTTGAGGACAAAGCTCTTCTAGGTTGGGATGGCTTATAATAGAGTAAAAGTGCCTTAATGCCTTAGCTAATATTTAGCCTACTAGGGTTAAGTATAAAGGCTAAGTTGTAACTAGCCAAGGATCTTTTTCCCATTTTACAACATTTGATGTTTGAGGTCTCAACCTCCCACCATCTAAGAGGGTGCAGACTCTTTGCCACCAAAGCTTGGGGTGCATACTATGCTGCAACCTCTCATCACTTGATTCTCAGTCATTCATGGTAATATCATTTCATGCCTAGTCACCATGGCTGCCCCCCCCCCCCCCCCTTACATGGTGACATGGCCCAAGAGATTAACTCATAGGTAGCCTAGTCATGTTGAAGCTTGAAACTTTATATCTTTGGCAAGGGTTTTTACAAAGAAAATCCACTAAGGGAAAAATAGAGATCCACTATGGAAAAAGCATATGAAAGATGCAATGAAAATTCTTTAGGACAATCTATCAAAGTTATTGATGGTAGCGGAAGCATCTTCTTCTTCTTCTTTCACGAACTAGTTTTGGTGGTGATCATTCTGCATCTACTGTGCTCTTTTCTTGTGGAAACATTCATAGGCTATATGGCCCATCTTGCCACAATAATGACATATAATCCAATCCTTATTGTTGTTGGTGTTGAGTCCTCGACCATGGCCTTTTGCTCCATAAGTGCCCTTGGTGTACAAGAGATTGTCTTTGATGGTGTGTTCCTTGCTTTTAACTTTGAGTTATCCATCAAGTAGTGGGTGCTCAATATCTTTAAGTGAGAGACTTGGAACATTACTTAGGGTGGACACAAGATTCTCATATGGATCATTATTAACACTTGCAAGCATTACGTCTATTGCTTCATCTTCATCAATATTCTTCTTAAGAGTTGCAAGATGGGTTTTTAAGCTCTTGAACTTGTTAATGTATATGGTCATGGAAGCTTATATCTAGTTTATAAAACTGCGTGAGTAATTTTACCTTTGAATTCTTTGCTTGGGTACCAAAGATCATGTCAAGTTCCTCCCAAGTAGTTCTAGCATCTCTAATGCCAAAGATATAATGCAGCACATCATCACTTAGTCCCCAGGCAATGATGCCTAGCGCCTTGTTATTCATCTTCTTCCATTCTTTTGGTGGAGCTACTGCAAGGATCCCGCTTTCTGAATCTTTTTCCTGCCATCTGCATCACCTTCATCATCTTCAAAGAGATCCTAGAGGTCTTTCCTCATGAGGTGGTACATGGTCTTTTCCTTCTAGGCATGGAAGCCTTCTCCATTGAACTTTGCTATTTATTCGAGCTCTGCCATTTTTTATCAGCAACAAATCAGCTAGCAAAAGAGTTGTACTTTAATGTGTCAAGAGACACAAGATGATTAGTGTTTAACAACACTACATGAGTATTAAAAAGATACTATCTTAGAGCTCAATGTTGGATGTTGATACTTGATCTTCTTCTTGCTAGGTGATGCTTTGCTAAAAATTCAGTGCTCAATAAGACTAGAGTGATAGAGTCTTCAATGGATTGAGAGGAGTAAGAAAATGAAAGGTTTTATGACCTTGAGGGAACTTGGCTATGGCTGTCCTTTTAGGGTTTTAGGACAGGAGCTTGGTTTTTAACTTATTGTGCTTAGAGAGATGGCAATTTGGGAAACTCTCTGAGTTGGAGAGAGCTTAGGTATGGCTCTTTGAAAGCCCTATGGTTGCAGGATAGATGGCGTTGGCCAGTGTCAAGCTCTTATGTGATACAGAGTAGCACCTTGAGTCGTTAGGGAAGAAATCCCTAGAAGGAAACAAGTTGAGATATGCTTTGGTTTGAGAGATCCAGAAGCTCAAAGTTATGTAGGTGTTTTTTTGGCTATGGCAAACACAAGGTCAAGTGGAGATGGAAGTGAGAAATGGAACTCTTAGATACTTACAAGATATCTCTTAGATACTTATTTTACTAGTTATAGCTTTATATATTTTTATCAATAAAATTAAAAGCCCAATTTAGATTCAATACTTCCTACATGGTAGCTTGAAAGTTTTTATACATTTACTAAGTAACAGCTATTTTACTAGATGTATTTTCATTCTTATCTAGTAAAATCGAAAAACCTAGTTTAGATATGGAAATCCCTTACTTACTAACTAGTAAAATTCATTCATTTCCTAAATGTGGGTATTTTTACTATCCAGGTATTGTGTCTAAAGTTCCTTATGGTAGGTGAGACGTGAAGAGGGCAGAGTTGTGCCGGAAGGCAGGTCAGTCATGAATGAAGTGGGGCTCGGGGCCGAAAGGACAGTCGTGAGGAAGGTTGTGGCCACTGGCACGTCAGTCATGAAGCGGGGCTAGTGCTGGCAGGCCAGCAGCCATGAAGAGGGCTGGGCTGGGCTGGAGTCTCTGGTACCGAAAGGCGTGTCAGTCGTGGAAGAGGGCGGGGTTGAACTTGAAGGCAGAAGCTGGCAGCGCTGAGGGTGAGAAGGCGAGGGGGTTCGAGCTTCGTGTGTTTCAAACAACCCCACCTGAGTGAGCTATCAGGTTGGCGACATGGGGCGCAATCCGCGCCGGAAGGCGGCGATAGTATCACGCCAGACGTTTTGCCAGTTCGGGTGCAACTCTGTAGACTGCTCACGGGAAGGCGCTCTTACGGGACTTTGAATAATAATACATTGAAATTTGACATGGCTTTCCACATTCCAATGATTGCCCCCTCATACCTTCACGATTTCCTGGTTTCCTGAAAACCAGCCGGTAAATTTCCATCTTTTCGGGAAATAATGCCGTCACCTTTTTGACCGCCGCCACGCAATGCCAGCCAGTGACGCGACTCCCAACCTCAAGCTGGGCTGCTGAAGGGAACCGGCTGTTTGTGGACGGGTAACCGGCTAGCCTCTGGATACGCACGGGTTGGCCATGCATGGACGAGCCCTACAAAAGCAGGGCTGCCGGACGGAGCGTAGCTTCAAATCTCAATACATGGGGTAAGGTTGCATAAGGGTTTGTTCCCACCAGGGCTTGGAGCACTACTTTCCTCTTGTCATTCCCCACACACTATTTTTTTTATTCCAATAGATATTGTACTTGCCGCTCCTGCGACACCCAAGGTTCAAACCCATGCACACATGAAACTCAACCCACACTCACACTAATTGAGCTACAACCCCATTCACTTACACTTAATTTCTAGTATCAGTAGTACTGAAGAACATAGGCCAATATCCAATCAGAGTTGTGTCGCACTAGTGCCAAGAGGTGCGACTCAGCTCTAACATAATGTTGGGCTTCATTAGGGTTGCACGAAATGCAATAGGCTAAATCGAAATCCTGCATTTATGGCACATCGGTAAGGGAATTCTCTAGAGGCTACATTTTATTGGCCTCAACGATAATAAGGTAGTGCTATGTTATGAATTTTTCCATTGGTTAACACTATTAAAACCCTAGTACGACAGTCCTTTTTACTTGTGCTAGCAAGGCCTCTCAAGGATTTCGCAAACCTTATTCCTCCCACTCACTCTTAGTGCAAGCAATAGTGAGTGGGGGTATTTCATTCCCACTACCCCAATGCACCTCATGCAACAGCCCTTAGAATTGCTAGTCACCTAACTTAACATGTATGATCGATGTTTACCACTATTCTAACAATGCATGTGGATATTTTGGTTCATCTACTCATCAACAATAACATGAAAACCAAATCACTCAAAATGGCTAACTATGGGTAGAGATTTGGACCCTTTTTTAGATTGTTCTTAAAAACTTGGATATCGAACATCTATAAACAAGTAGTCATTTGACATTTTTCATTTGGGAACAAACAATATCATGGATCCGAGCACCCCCCCCCCTACGAGGGCCCAAATCAATATCTTCATTATCTTCCACATTAGGATGAGTACCTTTCAACTATAAAGTTATCAATTCCCTTAGCTTACTTCCCTTTTACTAATAAAAATCATCTCTCTTTTTTTTTTAACACAAAAAAACAAAGAGCAATCAAGTCAAAGGAAAGGTGTGTTTTAATCACCTATAATCATCAAACCTTATGATATTAGACCTACAAGAACCTTTCTTGTCTCTCTAGAGAGAACTATAATATTAAAGAGGATTGAGGTTACCTATAAGGGCAACCCTAACTATCATGTTGGCCCAAGGACAAATGTAAAGAGAGCTGCAAGATGCTCACCATCATTTTCCTCCATTTCTTATTTGAAGCAATTAAGGTGTAGGAATAAGAGAAATTTAATATGATAGATGTAATAAATAGTTCCTAATACTACCTCTTCGGATGATAAATAGGGGCTTAGTAATCATGTGGAACTTATTTTGTGCCAAACAAAAACCCCTTTAGGGTGTATATTATTTTTTCACTCTTTGCCATTAATTAAAATGCCTTGAAACACACAAGTTTGAACCTTTCTCCCTTAAATTTGAAGGTTTTTCTTATAAAACTTGCTAGTATTTGGCAACTATGAACATTGAGCATGGATGTGAGACCTTGTCCTAATCCATTGTCAAGGCTAGGACTCCTAAAATTGTCAATCGATTTTTGTGTAAATTTGGTTTTAAGGTAGAATTTTGTTATATTGGCATGATGGACTAAGATTAGAAATATCGCATCATGCCACAAGTAATTGTATTTAAGAAAAATCTTATACTTGTGTGCACACGCATGAGGCATGCACTCTGTGTGTGTGTGTGTGTGTGTGTGTGTGTGTGTGTGTGTGTGTGTGTGTGTGTGTGTGTGTGTGTGTGTGTGTGTGTGTGTGTGTGTGTGTGTGTGTGTGTGTGTGTGTGTGTGTGTGTGTGTGTGTGTGTGTGTGTGTGTGTGTGTGTGTGTGTGTGTGTGTGTGTGTGTGTGTGTGTGTGTGTGTGTGTGTGTGTGTGTGTGTGTGTGTGTGTGTGTGTGTGTGTGTGTGTGTGTGTGTGTGTGTGTGTGTGTGTGTGTGTGTGTGTGGGCGCGCGCATGCACACATGCGTGCATGCAAATTATATGGCAATCACTCAATTTGTAAAGGAAACTTTTTGGCAACTCCTAGGTAGACACCATATACAAGTGAGTAGAGATTCTACAAGGTTGAAGCCCTCTTCTTTTTCCTATTAACTTGTGGCCCATTTGTGATAGCAATGCATTCAACATTCAACCCATCCCCAACCACTTTCAAATATGTAACTTTCCCACTTATGAAGGCAAAGAACAACCTCCATGATAAATAATACCACAATAGTGTGTTCCATAGCACCGCGATCCTGGAAGGTATTTACTACCTGAGCTACGGAATAGGACCCTACTCATGGTCCTCTCCATAGAGAATTTCCACATATCATCAAAAAACGTATGTGCAAATTCATTTGTCTCCTTAACTATTATTTTCAAAGCACTCATAGATCTAATGACAATCTATCACAAGAAACATTCACATCCTAGCATAGGTCCTTATCCTTTACAATCAAAGCATACATTTTCTTTCGAATAGCTTTTAACTCTTGTAGCCATGGAAGGCTCCCTTGTAATTTCTTTGTAATGGCTTAGTATAGAACGTGCAAAGCATAAAGGTCTATTTCTCCTAACTATGGTTTTTATCCCATGCACATTGTTACATACACAAAAAGAGTTAGCAACATCAACACTATGAGTTGTGCCATAAACTTGTATTTTCATCACTTTACCAACCTTTTGTATAATGTAACGAAGCACCACACATAAGTTCACATATACATGAATCACTCTAACTTTTTTAAATAAATTATGTTTGTATGCAATCACCACATTGAAAATGTTAGCAAAAGCTTCTATATATGTATGTATGTATGTATTCTCACACTATACCCACATGCTTAAATGTTCACATACATATGTATTCATGGTTAATGGTAGATTTAACTTCATAGAGATAAGGGTAATGGTTAACCTTGAAGTTAATCATCATTAGATGAAACACACACACACACACACCTTGTATTTTTTAAAACTTGTCAATGCATTCTTAGCTTTTTATGAAAATTATTTGTATTGCAAATAAAGTTTCTCAAATTTTTACTATAACTTTAATATGTTTTGCTACAAAATATATTATGGTTTAAGGATTATAAAAGTTACTTTGCAATGTAGAGTTGCTAGAACAATGGCCATTGCTAAAATATGCTTCGTGGAGATTGGAGTGTGTGATCATAATATTATCTTTTGCACCTTGGAATCCCAAAATGAATGTTCATAGGGTTCATGGTGTTGTTGCATGTGAGGCAATTCAATGTGCACCTCTTTAAGCTTAGGTTTCCATTCTCATCATGAGAACCACTTTGTCATAACAATTCACTTACATAAACTCAAAAAAAGTATGTGTACATTTACTAGAGTTCAAGCTGCTCTTGTTGAAAGCATGGACCACTTCATTGCTACATTAAGTATAGCTTTGGAGGAATTGAAAAGAGCTCTTTCTCACACTATGACTCAACTACAAAGGAAGATATGTGCTATGTATAATGACATCTTGAGTGTCAGGCTGGGGGATATTATATCGAACAAGATGATGTTGAGTGTGTTAGCCATTTGTTGAATTAGGGCAGCAATTGTATGCCATGAGGAGAGTGATAGCTTTAATTAAAATTTCATTAGGTAGATTGAATTGCCCTATTGGCTTTGATGAAAAGGAAGTCACGTAATCATAATGCTTAAGGATGTATGCTTCTTTGATTAAGTACATTTTATTTCAAATGAAATTTCTATTACCAATTTTTTGTTATTTGAATTGTGTTTATTACAACTTATTATCCTTGAGTTTTTTTGTAACTTCCATCTTTTCATTGCCTAGGATTTTATTATTTTATGGTGTGGAATTGTTATAGAATCTGAGATACACGCTCAACTTTCTTATATACTTAAAATATATATGGCGAATATTATGTTGGCACAGAGGGAGAATAGATGAGAGAAAAGAAATATGTAGAGAGAGAGGTAGAGAAATTGGCAACACACTAGGGACTGGAAGATAGGCTAGTTCCCCCCCCCCCCCCCCCCCTTTGTGGAGTTATATTATTGATAAGGAGCAAGCTCCTCCATTACACATAAGCCAGTTCTTACTTGTAGATCTTGGAAACAAGGTCACAGTTCCTTGCACAGTACCACTTGCACAACTTGGAAGTTGGTGCCTTTTGATCCTTCTTGAGTCTCCTTCTCTCCTACACAATATGTGTAGGACTCTCCTCTTGGCGCTTGATTTCAGTAAAGCTTCCGCAACACTTGCACCTTCTCTTCTCCTCTTGGAACTTGATTTCAGCAGAGCTTCCGTGGCACTTGATTTTTGCAGGGCTTCCACAACACTTGCACCTTCTCTTCTCCTCTTGGATACATGCAAAGTGATGCTTCCTTTACCTCTCCCTTACACCCAAGGAGAGCCTCCTCTTTTATAGGCTTTCAAGAGCTTCTCTTCTTGGAGAGAGACTTGAGTTGATCTTCATGCAAGATGTGGTTGTTCCACTCTGCGACACTAATTTCGAGATATCTCTTTGTGCTTGTTTGAATGAAAAAACGTCCAACACAAAAGTTGTAGATCTCGCTATTTTCGATAACCCATTTGGCCCGTTTTTAGTGATCATTTTTCTATTGCGAGATATTTTAAAAATGGATTTTCCAAAAAACAGTTTTTTAAACGGTACTCTTAACTTATGGTCCATGCAACCACCTTGAGTCATAGATAAGGAGCATTCATTAGATTGCCTTGGGCCTCAACCTTAAGATTGAATTCCAGACAAAAGCTTGTGTCATTTTAGACCTTAGAAAAAGAAAATCACTTCTCTCGTCACTTCCATAGGATCACGTCTCTCGTCTTTCTTAGTGAGAGAATTCCCTCTCTCGTCTTTCTTAATGAAAGAAAAGACCTTAAACCTTGACTTGTAGGGGAGAGGATGACCCCAAATGAATGCAATGCTCATTATACACAAGTAAACATTCCTAGGCGTCCCTGGATGCACACATAAATACATATACACAATGCTAATGCACTTCTTCTTCTTAGAACTCAATCCATCTTCATTTATGTGTAACTCTTTGGTTCTTGTGTACACTCTTACACTTGGCAGACACTTCTTTCCCCCTTCATAACTTGTATTGCCTGTACCAGATATCCATGTCATAGTGCTATGATCACCCCATTAAGTGATGCACTAGGAATATTGGTCTCTGAATGGTCTCATGCCCATGCTAGATCATCATCAACACTTAAAGAAAAGTGAGTCATTAATTTATTGATATAAATTTATTAAATAGAGAATGCATAATAAGCAATCAATTTAGTGATAGGAATCATAAAGAATTTGTGCATATATTTCTTTTGTTAAATATAAATTCCAATTATCCTTTAGTTGTGATGAAAATATTTATTTTCATTATCAATAAAGTAAACTAAATTCTTTAGTTGTGATTAAAGCATCGATACACATGTTTCTTTCATTGAAGATAAATTCCAATTATCATTTAGTTGTGATTAAAGTATTTATTTTAATTATTTATAAAGTAAACTAAATCCTTTAGGGTTACATCTCTTTAAAATCACACACGGACACACACACACACACACACACACACACACATTTATGAAAGATTTATTAACATTTTTGTATGTGCACTTAAGAATTTGTGAAAATGTATTGGGTATTGAATCATTTGATGTGATGGTTCATTTATTGTGTTTACATGTTCTTATTATTGAAGTGTTGAAACCCTAAACCATGTTATCTTTGGCCCATACATTAACGAGAAACCACATATTGAGTGTGCATGTTCCTATTTCCCCTGTGGATAAAGGGGAGTATTGCTCAATTTTGTATGAGCTACCTATGTGCGTCAAGTCCACAATGATAGCCTGCATGCTTCTTACGAGGAGGGCTATTTGTTTTAGTAATTCATTGTGGATGCCTATTGTTGCATTGTGCAATGTAGACTTACCTAGTATTGTCACAACTACTATACATTGACGCTAGTGTTTTAAAGAATGAGTTTGCTACATTCTCATACTTCGTTGATACTTGATGAGACTTCTAAACAAAGAAAAAATGGTCATTACAATGGATTGATTTGTGTAGAGCTGCCTATCGGGGAGAAGTTTCTTCCATTGTATGATACAATTGTCAAGTGCAATCTGCATGGTCTGTGTGGAGAATTCAATCATATGAGTCCTTGTATGTATGAAGACCATTGCACTAAGAGGTATCCATGCAAGTTTGTGCATAGGAAAAATGTGGATGATGCGGAATATCCCATTTATAGAAGATGAGATGATGGCAATAAAGTCAATATCAAAGGAAACTATATTGAAATGTTGGATTATGACTTACAATCTTTACTTGAGTAATGATACAAAGCTCATATAAATGTTGAGATGTGCTCAACTATTGCTACAATTAAATATCTTCATAAATATATTTATAAGGGGCATAATCAAGCCATCATGAAATTCTTCAAACAAGCTACACTCATAGTATCGGCTAAGCTTGAAAGCATAACTAAAGCAATGGACAAGTCTACACAAATAAAAATTGCATCCTACTCATCATCATGGAGCTCAAGTGTGCATTCTTGGTCCATAGGTGTCTTAAAAGACTTACATCAAATCATAATGAACCTATTTAGAAGCCCCCTCTACATGCCTAAATTGTGACATGTAGATCCATCGTTTTATATGCATAAGTTGAATCTCGATCCCTGACCCATAGTCAAAACCGGTGTAGTAGTCTTTCTATAAGTCCTCCTTGACCACATCACTTTTTTATTGTTGTTGCTTGATGATAGTGTCATCCACATAGAGTACAATAGTCATCTGTCAAAAAGGAAGAAATTGTCCTTGTTGATGGAATCTACTAACGTTCAAGGTCAAGAAAATATGAATATGTCCACCAATGCCATGCTTTCTCTACCTACTTAAGGCCATACAATGCCTTCTTAACTTGCACATCCTAGACTCCTTGCCTTGGAGCTATTGATTTGTGTAGATACTCCATATAAACCTCCCCATCTCATTGACCATTTTAGAATGCTATGCTAATATCAAGGTGATGCATTTTCTCATGATAGCTAATGAAGTAATCATTCATGCTCTAGTCATACATGTCGTCGGTGCAAAGGCCTTATCAAAATCTACACCTTGCTCTACCTTGCCTTGTATTGTTGCATAGACTTTGTGACTTTCCCTTTGTATTTGCCAAAATAGGCTTGTCCCACACACAGCAAACCCCCAATCCCCCCCCCCCCCCCCCATCCCCAAGAATAAAAAGAACCATGGGAAACATAAAAAAATTTCATGAATTCCTCCTCCTGTAAGAATAGGTCAACCACATAATCAAATGATGCATCATCATTCAATCATATGGTTGATACTTGGTTGAGTTTATCTCCTATCCAAGTGATGCTTATTGATCCACCAAGTAATGCATCCTTGCCACATAATTAGCATTTAGAAGATTATTGGTCAACGAATCCTCCATTAAATGCTTCATAATTCTAGTCATTGTTGAGTTGCACTTGATGCTTGAGAAGTGGCGATGGAACAATTGAGCTTTCCTATTTAGATCTTCATCTCCTATCTTGGCCATCAACACTCCATCTTGGTTGACTATGGGGGCACCATTGAAGCAATTGATGACTTTTGTTGCGCCCTTTTAAGTATGAGAATAGGTTCTCAGGTTGTGGAAGTTCAAGACATTTTCTACAATCTATTTAGGAAAATGAACACTTAGGTTATAGGGCTATCGTTAGTATAAACTATTATCTCACCTATCATGTAATTTTATTGTATGCCTCAATTGCAATGCTACATTTATGGTTGATGCCATGCTCAAATAGTTCAAGATATCAATCGAGTTGGCATCAATTCATGAGGTCATGTACTTTTGGATAGCCTTTGACCACCTTGTCTAGGTTACTAAAATGGTGGTACTCGAAGACTTTGAGGCACATGATGTACATCTACATCTTATAACTTACTTGATTAGCCTAGATCAAATGGAGATTGGGGTTGATCACACTACTTAAGCGTAGGTTCTGCCGATCGCTAATAGAAAAGTTGCACAAGTGATATGGAAATGTTACAAAAATTACAGGAGTCAAGCCAAACTCTTAAGCCATGCTTTCAACTTTGATAACAATAATTTTGGCTCAATTTTTAAAAATTCCTTAAATTTCAATAAGATTCGAAAATGTTTTAATTCATATACTAAGCAGTCTTTTTTCACCATGTCGACCCTTAAAACAAACACATGCTGAGGTATCTTTGGACTTCAAGTAATATGTATTTGAACCTCTTTGTGAATTTAATTAAAAAAAGTTAATAGTATTTGCTTTGATAAAAGCAAGTTGCCTTTTTTCAACATAATAACTCCAAATTGCATACTACGTCGAAATCACAAACTATGGAGAGCTAGTCTCGAGCTAGTTGGGTATGCTTGAAGTTGCTCGTCAAGCTTGTGTCATACCCAAGGGCTAATTTGGTCCTTTATCCCATTTATGATTGCAAATAGCTTCAATGATTGCTTAAGAATCACTCAAACTACTTTGTTTTTGTCATAACACTTGTACACGAGGTAAAATTGTAAAGGGAAAGTGAACCTTTTCATACATGGTGCTAACGTGACAGCAAAGATTCTTCCATCGTGGTTGAACAATGGTAGCCCCTTGAAACTATAGAGAAAAGGTGTGTTAAAGGGTCTTACCGTTGTAAGACTGAGGGCTTAGGACACATTTAAGACAAAGGGTTTAGGACATATGTAAGATCGAGGGTTTAGCGCACATGACTTAAGCTAATTTCATGTGTGCTAGACTTACTTTTGGTGATACATGGTTAATACCCTATGATTTTGGGCATAGTTTTGGCTTTTGATAGTGAAAACAGTTGTGAAGAGTAGCTGTTCTCTATTATTGATAGATGTATTGCCAGATCCAGCAATGGTGCATGGGCATTGTAGAACATCAAGGATTTGCTGGCATCTTTCCACGTATGTTTGCCACCTGCATAGATGGGAGTGTAAACCGCCCTTTTCTCCTCCTGCCCCCATAAGGACGTCATTTTGACACAATGGTAACGCCCCCATGTGCATCAAAACGTAAGTAGGTAGCGGTGTAACGCGCGAATGTGCTCTTGCAAAATCTGGGCGTGTGTCCCCTTGTTTTGGGGTGCGGACTGGGCCGCCGTCAAAAACTGTCGGAGAGCGTTATCAAGAGCTGAAATTAGACACGTGACGCCCGGGCGACTGGGAGTAGGCTCTCTCTCCTTGTACTATATTGAATCCATAATGTTATATTAGAACAAGTCAATACCTTTTGAGCATTCGAGCATTGTACCTTGTAAAAATAAGCCATGGCACATTGCAACTTAACCACGTCAACAAAAATATTGTTGAAGTTATCATAGTCATAAGAAATCTTTCCAGCTTTAGTTTTCTCCACTTTTATTTTATCAATAATAAAAGATATTCTCCTATTGAATCAGTAATGGCTATATTTTATGATCTTCTTACATATATTCTCCTATTGAATCAATAATGGCTATATTTTATGATCTTCTTACAGCTCGAAGTGGATGAGGGAAAATCATGTGCTTTATTTTACTACGAGCCAATGCATTTGCTATCATACTATATATGGCCTCATAGCCTTGCTGACTACTAACCCTAGCTGCATCACATGCTATTTGAACTTCTTCCATGGGCATATTGTTAAGAACAATTGTAAGGACCTCATTCAAAGCAACAAGCCAAAGGCTCGATGTCAAGGGTCTCTCAAAATTCCAATCAAATGCTTGCATTTTAAGAATGCATTTAATAGCTCTAAATTTTGCCTTGTCGAGCACAGAGGCTGAGTACAGGGGTGCAGCAATGGCTGCATGTGAGGTAGCTTGGTTGCATAAGCTACTTTATGATATGCATCATTCTACTGATGGGCCAGTTGTCATTTATTGTGACAACATGAGTAGTATACACCTGGAAAATAACCCAGTCTATCATGCTAGAACAAAGCACATTGAGGTGCATTATCACTATGTGCGAGAGAGAGTTTTACTAGGTCTTATTGATCTAGTTTATGTCGGCACAGAGGATCAGGTAGCTGACATATTTACGAAGGCATTGGGCGCAGAGAAGCCTATTGACCCTCACATTGGCCTCCAACATAATCAAAAAAGCTCTTGCCAAGTGAAAATATATATTTTTAGGGAGCATGGTAGATTTAGGTTGTCTTTCAATTTAAAATGACAAACCTTAATGCTTGCATATATCTTTTTCATGCTCCATTATTCAAGGATACTGAGAGCATTGGTAGCAATTGAGATTTCCTTTCCTTATAACCATGGGAGTTTGCTTGCACCTTTGCAACTTTGTTTATGCAATGTTCTTATCCTTCTCCATTTGCTCCAAAAGTGATTTTAATGACACATTCTCCTCCTCCAATGTTGAATTTCTTTGCCCATCCTTTGCCATCTCTTGTTCCTTGTCTTTACATTGCTTTAATTCTTCTTTAAGCTTATACACTTTGATTTGTTGATCTTACATAGCTTTTTACAACACATTTAAAGAACCCTAGGATTGTAACAAAGATTGATGAGTGCTATACAACATTAATAGATAATATTGATGCATATGGATGTTTCCATCTAAGTGTTTGCAATAATCTAGTAGACGATTTTCATCACCTCGACAAAAGTGAGTAACAACGTGGAATTGAAAGGTGGATTTAGCCCAGTGGTAGGATCATTAGGATATAAGGAACTATCCATCCAAAGATCAAAATAGCACACTCTTCATCTACAAGAACATGCAAATCCACCTTCCTCTTATGGTTTATTATGTCCCTAAGTGGTTCCATTAGGAAATGCATGGTAGAAGAGAAAATTATGGAGTAGATTAAGTTTTCATGGTATAATATTGATTTGGAAGGGCTAAACAACAAAAGAGAGCATGAAAAATGCTTAAATGCATATATAATATGGTTAGGCACTACTAGAGATGAAAAATACCATGTTTTTAGAAGGGAGAAAAAGTCACTTTTTGGGGTCAAAATTAGTCCGCCCTATTGATGTGGTAGTTAGAAGTAGTGGAGCATAAAGTAGGTATGCAACTACATTTGCAAGTTCCTAGGTATCACATCTGTGAATATTAAAAAATATGAATTGATTTGGAGGGCCTTTAATGTAAAAAAGTGTATAAAAATGGGTATTTTAACTTGTAATATGATTGGATGCCTTTTGAGAAAAGAAAGTCTATTTTTTGTAAAATTGTTTAAAATTTTATTTTTTGGAGCAAAAATAAATCCAAGTTACTAATATGCCACTTTTGAAAGAGTGGTGGTCCCTTCTTGGAGGATGAATTGATTTGGAGGGCCTTTAATGCAAAATAGTATACATAAAATAAGTATTTCAGCTTGTGATATGATTTGTTATCTTTTAAGAAAAGAAATCCAATTTTTCTAAAAATGTATTAAATTTTATTTTTTGGGATAAAAGTAAATCCAAGTTGCTAATGTGGCAATTTTGGAAGAGTGGTGGTCCCAACTTGGAAGATTAAAAAGGCTAGTTACCAAGGTAAAAAGAAATGGAGACTCCCCTCCTTTCTAGGTAGGATTGAAGAGGGACCAATCCAAGATTAAGGATTCCTAATCAATTTCTTACAGGGCCCTTTCTGAGTCCATAAAGGGAAGGCCTTGATGGACCTAGAATAGAGCAACGATTATAAGCTTCAAAGGAGGTATCAAAAGGGAATTGATTATAAATTGGAGCCCCAAGAGGAACACCAAGGAAAAGGGGTTTCTACTGAAAGAAAATCTATCTTGTAACATCAACAAGCTTTTGTTTCATTCTTTAGATAACCACAACAAGGAAAAGAACAAATCTTCACGCAACATCATAGTAGATATCTCATACGGATTTGATAGAATCAACCATAATCTTCAACATCTTCATAGAATCCATCAAAACTAACAAGAACACAAAATAGTACACCACTTTTGAATGGAAATAATCACATAGCATTCATCTTCATTGTCTTCATAGTTCTCTCTCTCAATCTCTCATAGATAGATACATTGTTTTGATATAATTGGCTATCTCTGACTCTCTCTTTCTCTCTTAATCAATAATACATCGTCTCCTCTCTGCAATACTCAATAATCACTCTCAATAATCCTCTCTTGGTCATGGATGCCCCTTCCAAGAGGCATGGGAGGTATGAAAGGGCACCAGAGCCACTACAGTGTCTCTTCATAGCTCACTATTGTCACTTCACTCTAGTCTTCTCTTCAGTCTTCAACAACTACTTCTTCCATTTGTTTTAGCTCTTTTGAACTTAGATTCATCCTTTCCAAAAGTAGAAAATTTTCCTAAAGTACACCCTCATATCACAAAATACTTACAGAAGATCTACAGAACAGAACAGAACAGAACATAAATAGAGTAGGAACAAAGGCTCTACAGAGGTTCAACAACAACTAAACAACAAACATTCAGCTCAACTAAAACCAAATAAACCCATCATAAATCACTCAATAAGATATCATACAACCTCAAAATTCATCATTCAATATCCAACCTCACTTATTTAAACAAAACAAAGTAAAATAGAAGAAAACAGAAGCTCAACAGGCTCAAACAGGATCATACAGAAGCTATAAAAAAAATCATCAGAACCTATCACATCAATATATCTTCTTCAAAAAATATCATGCACTATCAAAATCAATACAAACCTATCCAAATCATTCAAAATAATTCTAAAATCAATAAAAAATCATACCAAATCAATCATTCAGTTCACCAAAAATAACAAAAATCAATCAAAAATTTAGTCTTTTCCCGCTCTCAACATATCCCCACACTTAGAATAGGAAGCGTCCTCGCGACCTAAGGAAAGGAAGAATAAAAGTTCAGTAAAGAGCTAAATGTGATCTTTTGTCTTCAACAACACTTCATAAAATCATCAGATCATGACCCCAACAAGTAACCTATATATCTGATAATACTACAATGAAAGGAAAACACCATTTTGGATATTATCCCCATGTTAAAAAAAGAAGAAGATAGCAACACAAACTCATAAAGAATATAAGAGTTTTCTTTAAATCAGCATCATCTTCTGCTAGCTTTTAATCTAATATCTTCTTCATCAATCCAGCTTCAACTTCAGTTCCATTCAACAAAGATAAACAATATACACATACCACAACTCACACAACTTACATATGAATGGCACCTCTTTGGAAGGAAAAAGATAGATAGATGTATTCTGATCAAGCATCAAAGTTACAAAGGATAGCGGATCAATGAAGATGATCCCTTTTAAAGGATTGATGATTTTTAAACCTTTCTAGAGATAAATATTCATCCACAAATGTTTTTGGAGGATTTTGCAAGAATTGTAAACAACACATTCTCTCCAGTAGGATAACAAATCTTCTCGACAAGCATAAAGCATGAAAATAAAGCACATCCAGCTGATGGGTATCCACATCTACATTGACATCTAAACATAACTTTGGTACTTGCTTTTGATCACCATGAGAGTGACGATGCATAAAGGCTAGATACCATGAAAAATGGTCAGTTAGTCTCAGTAATGGATCCAAAGATTGAGAATGAAGCTGAGAAAAACATAAATAGTTGTGAAAGGCTTGATTTGTAGCCTTCATTCTCGTGGAATCACAAACCAATTAATTTGGGGTCCCGTAAAAGAATCTCTAGTACTCTAGCTTCTTCTTCTCAGGATTGTCTAATCAAAGCCTTCATATTCTGTAACCAACTGAGGGGGAGTCTGAATAAAAGAGGAAAGAGACGGGAATGGAATAAGGGATAAAGGATGAAGAGAGGGATAAGAAAAATCATAAAAAGAAGAATAAGATAAGGTAGGAGAATCCGACAATTTAGCAGTATCAAAAAGGAAGGGAGTAAGGAAATGTGGTGGGAACGTGGATAAGAAATGAGAAGATGGGGGAGGATAAGGAAGAAGGGGGAAAATACATGATCAATGATAAAAGGACATTGTGTAAAAATAGGAATATGGGGTGCATATTTAGGTTGAAATAGAAGGGGTAAAATGGCATGTGTTGATAGTAGGTCAAGGATGGAACTGATGGTCCTAAGGCAGAACATCTAGCATAGGCCTAAAAAAATAAAGGATCAAAAGGAGGTTGCTTGGAAAGATGGGATAACAGATCCACCCTCATTTTGCACATGAGATGAAGCCTTCAACTATCTTTGATTTAAGATCACAGAATCTAGCATAGGATGCTAAGAATCCTCTAGACAGTCAGCTACTCTAGAAGAATACTTTTGAAACATTTCATCAATCTTAAGTTCCAACTAGTGTACATAGAGTATTGCTTGCAAGACTACATCTCCAACATACCAAGAGAGGTCTTCATCATCTGGAATTAACAAGTCACCTCTGAGGTACATATAGGACATCAACATTGAATCTGGGACTATCGAATCCTCAAACGCCATCTTGACCACTTCAGACAACAGATCTGCAGACTAGGTTCCACTCCAGCCATCCTCTAGAGGAGACAAATCCATGGTTGAAAGTTTAACATAAAAGGCTAACTTTTGTTGTTGATAATGAACAAAGAAAGAGTGGGCGGGAGGAATAAACTCCATAAACTGCTCAAAAGTAGTCCATAAGATATCCATTCTAGATTGCAATCTCTCAACCTTGGCCTGAAATAAATGACATAAAGTGGCATTCCATTGAAGAGCAGCCAAGTCCTACTGAGACATAGAAGGAATCATGTGGACACTAGGACTTGGGGGAATGGATCGTGACTGCGCTAGTTGGTCCTTCAACTGTTTAATCTGGGAGGCTTGAGATTCCATTGTATTGTGAGTAGTCTGCAAGTCTGACAGTTTCGTATCCAGAAGAGTCTTGAGCTCTTGAGCTTCTTTGGACATTTTCTCTTTCTCTTCAGAAACCCTAGTGACCTCTGACTAAGCTTTTGCTAATTGATTTTTCAAAGAATATATTTTTTCTCTTTGGGCCTCAATCGTTTTGTTCTGCTGCTCCATATGCTTAAACAAATCGGAAAGAGTGTCTTTGGGGCAGAGGCTAGCTCTATGGTTGCCTTATTCATCTGGTCTTTGGATTGCTTCAATTCTTCATAGAAAGAAGAATATAACTGTTGAGCAGAAGCTGTGACTTAGAGCTCAATAGAACTTTGGATGTCTTTACAAAGGAAAGGGATGGCATCCCCTGTTACTAAACAGTTCAACGAAGGAACTAATACATCCAAATAACCCTCTCAATGTGCCCTGAATAAGTTGTTGCATGTGAGGTAGGTAGGGAGTTCACTTCCAGAGGTAGCAAGAACTAACACTGAAGGAATGACTAGTGGAATTGTCTCTACTACATGCTTCAAGCGCTTCTGCTGAATGACCAGTGGAGGAGGGGAGTCAGTATCCTCTATGTCAATGGGTTCTAGATCTTTTGAAGGTGGAGGGGAAGGGAGTGGATCAGATGGAGGAGGAGGTAAAATGCCCTTCTTAAAGCCTGAATATGTCAGAAAAGCATATAAATATGAACCAAAGGTTAAATTGGTAACATTCCCTTTAGTCACCTTGACAAAATGTTGGTCCATCTTTGTAAGACGGTAAGTGCTCCAGTCAATGACAGCCCCTCTTAAAACCATCCTAGAAGATGTGAAGAGCTTCTTGGACAAGTAGTGAGATGGTGTCTTAGTAGGCATGAACCTGTCTTGGAGGAATTGGCAGACTAGCTTCTAGAGAGGATCAGTGATCATTGATCATTGAAAAAGACACTCTTGAAGTGTTAATCACCTTCTTGACATCGAGGATCTCTTTAGTCTACTTTTGTAACAGCTTGAGGATCTCTTCATTTGAGAATAACTGTCTAGCTGTTGTGACAAAGGGTTCCCCCTTATAGGGAAGGGATAAAGCCTTCCCTTACCCTCTAGGTGTCAGGACCATGGAAGTACCACGAACCAAGCCCGATTTCTTACTATATGACGCGAGAAACTCATCACAAAGGGCTAGATCGTCTGGAATCTGGGGGTGAGGAGCAACCACAAACGATGTAAGGTCAGCTTTCACAATAGGCTCAAAGGTTAGTAGGAAAGAATAATCCCTACTGATCAATGGGACGTATTGAATAGGAGGAGGCGTACGGGGTGCCATACAAATAGTGAACACACAACACAACTCACAAACAAAAGGGATGCCTGCAAAACCAATAGAAAAGTTCAAAGATAAGATATCAACTAAGGTTTTAAAATGAGACTCGACTGACTATCCCCAAGCAAGGCACATCCTAGAAAAAATTTGACATGACCTCTAGATATATGCGACCGAAAGCTTCATGTTATGCAACATATATGCACCCTGAATCCCCGTATCAGGCATATAAAATGAAAAATAAATTCAGACCGTACCTGTAATCATATAAATCAACCAAATCAATAACCACACACAACATAACCAAAACATCATTGACCATCAGTAACAAGAAAGACCATTTTGAAGACTACACGTGCCCATCCTGCGAAGCGTGGTTATTGAAAAAGGGAAAAAGTAAAGTACAATGAGGGGAATGATTTTAGTGAAGGGTTCATTTTAAGAAATTATTAAAAATGGGTGAAATTTTATTAGGTTATAAACCTTCGAAAAGAAAATGACATTTTATTTTTAAATTATTATTTACAATTTATTAAGGTGGAGTGGTGCTTTTAACGAATCCCGGACTCTGATACTCAGATTGAGGTCTCTAAATGCAGATTCATGAATTAAGAATTTAATGTGTCTGAAGTGCTCTTCTTTATTAGCAAGTGCATTTTTGTGACAGCTGGTTCATTTGATTTAAAATTAAGGTGCCTTTGAAGCACATGTAACGCGTGCAAAGTAAACGACTGGTTGAGTTTTATTTAATTAAAAAAAGGTATGTTGAGCGTAGAGGCGTGTGCCATGGTGGTGATTAAGGTTCATTTTAGGAATTAATAGGTGAATTATGGGGTAGCGAGAAAAATAAACGAGAAGGGGAAAATAAGTACCTAAGAGTGTGTGTGCAAGGATACTGAATGCGCATATATCAATCCCACAATGCAAATGAGTCTCAAAAGAGAAAAGCCAACAACTAAACATGGTAAGCTCATAAAAAACCAAACCAACACCTCATCAAAAAAATAATCAAGAAACATGTATTATTTGGTTAGATTTTTGGCAAGACAATATTGCTATCGACAAGTTTAGGGTGGGTGTATTAGATTTAGTTGGGTTTAGTGTTTCGATTGTGTGTTGACTTTTGTTTTATTTTTGTTTTGTTGTTTGTAATAAAGAAATCCCCTAGGTTGAAATGTTTAGGTGTGAATCCAATTTAAAAGCATTTTGGAGGTTGGATTTATTTTTCAAAATGTGTTAGGTTAGACACATAAAAAAGGTTTTGAATTTTAAGTATGATGTTTTAATCATCCAACATTAGTGAAAACTGAACCAACAAATTTCAGCAAGGTGTCTAGATTTTTCCAATATTTTTTGTTCATGTTTGACATTTAACATGTTTTTTTCAAGATTTTTTTCCAAAAATAAAATTTTCATCATTTTGTAAAGCATGTTTCTCTTTTAAAAAAAATCAAAATTAAATAAAAATATAAGGATTTTTTTTTTTGAATGATTTTGATTTTAAAAAAGTTTTTTAACCATTTTTAATGGATTTTAATGAATTTTAAAGTTTTTGAATTTTTTGCAATTAATTTTTAGAATTTTAGCTTTGGAAAATAATCCAAAAAAATGTCTATTTGGTCAAAGAAAATTTCAGCTATTTTTTTGTAAAATTTTTATGATTTTTTTTATTTTATATGTGTTTTTAAGGGTTTTGACAATTTTTTTAATGAAAATGGGGTACTCGATTGCGTGTGAACAATAGCTGCGCACAACCATGAACAAGGCCGATGCACGTCCTCGCACGTGAACACCCGCTCAAAAAAACCACATAGACGCCTGCACGAAAAAATCACGCACAACTGTGTGTGAACAACGACGATGACATTGCAAGCACATCCACACACGCGAACACCAGACGTACTCTCGCACAAAAAAGCACACAAACACGCACACGAAAGGTGGGTAAGAAGGGGAAAGCGGAAAAGAGGGTGACATGCGGGGGAAAGGGGGCTAAGAGGGGTGGTGGTGAGGGGGTGGGAAGGGGGTTTTAATGGGGAGGGTAGGGGGGTCGGGTTGAGGTAGATGGGGGGGGTGGGGGTGCTTTATGGGTAATGTAGGAAGGGGAGGGGGATGGCGGGATAGGCGGCGAGTAGGGGGGTGGGAGGGGGAAGGGAAGGGGGCGGGTGGTGTGCAGGTAGTAGGGAGGCGGCACGGACGACATGAACGACGGCGGTGACGGCGACCAGCATTGGGCGATGGGGGCGCGGACAACCAGCACTGGGCGGCAGCAGCGAGAACGATGGGCGGCCAGGGGCATGGCGGTAGGGAGGACGACAACGGCGGCGGCCGAGGGGTTAGGAGGGGGAGTGGAGGAGGGGAGGCGACAAGCGCCCAAGCAGGGAGGAGGGAGGATGGGAGGAGAAGAGGAGGTGGAGGAGGGAGAAAGAGAAGAAGAAGAGGAGGAGGAGGAGGGAGGAGGAGGAGATGGCAGGAGGAGGAAGAAGGGGAGATGGCGGGAGGAAGAGGAGGGAAGAGGAGGAGCAGGAGGGAAAATGAGGAGGGGGAAGGAGGAGATGGCGGGAGGAGTCGGAAGAGGAGATGGAGGCGCAAGAGTAGGGAGAGAGGGGAGAGAGAAGAAGAAAGAAAGGGAGGGAAAGAAGAGGAGAGAGAAAAGAGGGAGGAAGGAGGGGGGAAACGTCCGGGGAGGGGGTTTAATGTTTTTTAAATAATAATAAGTTTTTTTTAAAATGATAAATAAGAAGAATAATAATTTTAAAAAAAGGAAGGGATCCCCCCTCATCCCGCACATAAGCGCAAGGCGAGGGTAAAAAAATTTACGTTAGCGGGAGCAGATAGGGATGGGGGAGTCGCAGACGCCATGGGGACGTCACGAGGTGTGTAAAGGCAAAAACATGTGCGTTCATGCGCGAGGCGAGACCCGCGGCAACATGACAAAACAAAGAAAAATTAATAACATGCAAACCGTGCATCAGAATGAAAGTCAAGAAAAAGAAAAAATGTGTCGGAAAATGAAGAGAAGATGACAGAAAAGTGCGACAGGGTGTCCAAGGCAAAATTAGGGCGGTAACAGGGGAAAAATGCAAAAAAACAGTGTTGAAAATACATACGTGGATTATTATCAGAATATTTGCTCACCAAAATGCAAGGCAAAAAGAAGGAAAAAGGTGCAGAATAACGCGTCCAACAAAGGATCACGTCAAAACACGGTTCTGACTGAGATAGGAGGTGTTCACATGGGAAAAACTCAAAAAAGGGACTCGAAAATGGATGCGAAAATTAATACGAAAAGAACCGAGTACCAGAATGAAGGGCAGTAAAAAGGAAAAATGTCCAAGGGAAGGAGATTCACAGGGCTGGCATATCAAAACTCATTTCCGGGGGAGTGAGGAGGGGTTCACATGTGAAAAACACAAAAAAGACACCTAAAAGCACATTGAAAAATTAATAACTAAAAATCCAATGGAAAAAATAGGGTGGAGAAAAAAGCAAAAAGGTGGGAAAAGGTTGGTTGGATAGATATGTTAAATTCGATTGGAATTTTGGTGAAAATAGGGCATATTCACATGGAAAAATGTTAAAAAAACATACAAAAATGTCTCGAAAACCTGCAAAAAAAAAAATCGATAAACCGGGCATCAAAATGACAGGGTATAAAAAGGAAAAATGTCATATAAAAGGCGTAGGGCAAGGCTATCATGTCATATTGATGTTTTGAAGCAAAAAGGATGTGTTCACATGGAAAAATAGCCAATTGACGGAAAATGGTTCAAAAATTAATAACTCGAGAACCGTTTGGTAGAACAGGGGTTGGTAGAAAGGAAAAATGGTAAATTTGAAGGGACGAATAGGGCTAGAAGGTTGGATTTGGGTTTTGGTAAACGTAGGGTGCATTCTCATGAAAAAACTTCAAAACAAGGGATAAAGGGAAAGAGAGAAGAAATGGTTCCAAGAGTGGGTGGAAAGTGGACCTGGGGGGGGAGGGGTGCCAGCAAGGTAAAAGCAGGTCATGGCATATATACAGGAGAAAATTGAGGCATATACAGGGGGTATGCATCATAGACGCGTATGGACGCGTCCCGACACTTAAAACTTTAACGGACATGGTTAGATGTATCAACATCGCCTAGGACTCGTCAATCAGTTGATATCTAATATCCCCACACTTAACACATAACATACACTTGCAATTTAAAGAATAGGATTAGAAAAACTTGACCCGTTTCGCGTATGGTTGAAGGAACCACCACTGCTACACAGAAGGGTTGGAGTATGGCAGGGACCATGCAGCAGCACCCAGGGAGATAACTGGTTGATAAAGCCCATTGGGGTAGTTGTCGTTGACGAAGGATAGTCACTCAACTCATGGGCACCCAGATGGGATGAGAGAACAGTCATTCGCCCCATAACGTACATCACTCGAGGTAATATTGATGGAAACCCAGATCTCATACCCAGTTTAGGAATCGACAAGGAGGATGGTGCAGAGGGAGTATGCCAAGGTGCACAATTGATGGTACATTAGTGCATCCAACCCTATCGTGCATAGGTGTAAGCAGGAAGGCTAGGGAGCCTTATGGTGCAGTGTACAAAATAGGGTGATGTGTTTGGTGATGATGGTAGAGACCCATCCCGTGGGTGCATAGGGAAATGAGAACGTACCGGACTCCAATTGTCGTAATGTCCCTCAATCCTCACCTCTTGATAATTGATTTAGGAAACACCAATCCTGATAGACATATTTTGTAGTGGACCCTTCTCTTGATTTATCGCTTGATGAAGTCTTACTTCTAGAAAGATATTATGATGCATCTAATTCTGTTGAAGATAAAGGTACTCTCTTGCTTTGAGGAGATTCAAGATATGCATCCACTATTATACATTTGGCACCTCTACCAAAAATCAGCCAACCAATAGATATATCAACTTGATAGTCAGATTGCAAGATCTATGGCCTTCCTAATAATACTTAATAGCTTGGCCACTGTGCAACCTAATAATCCTAAAGTCTAGAATGCATTCCACATTAGAACAGTCACGTGGAAATCGGTAATGCAGCCTTCTGGTTGCCTCAAACTATCATCAGTGATCCAAAGAATTGTGGAGGTATCCTTTTGGATTTCTAGTCCTAGCCTTTCCATAAAATTTGAACTCATAGTATTGACGGATGATCCCATATCCGCAATGGCATGATCCACTAAAATGACATCAACATATGCTGCCACCATTGGACAATGCTTTTCAACATGTTTAAACCAGTCATCTCCATAGGGGCTATTCACAAGAGTTCAACAGTATACCTAGTGTGAAGAATCTTCTTAAACTCTTTACGAACTCGTAGAGATAACTTGATTAGTTGCAAGAGGTTCACATCAGTCTTTACCTCGCAAATAGAATTGGCTAAGTCAAATTGAAGATAATTAGCAATGGTTCTCTTCTCCTGCTAGACCATTCTTTCTCTTGGTCCTTGGTTGGCTAACCAAGCCTAGATGCCTCTTTCTTGTCTTTTACATTCTTCTTTGGTAGCTTCTTATTGGAGTAAAAATGATATTGATACAAAATGGATTTTTAAACTCAAATGCAAGGTTGATAGATTATTTACGGGTACAAGCCATAGTTGGTCATAAAAGGCTATGCACAAAAGAAGTGCATAGATTATGAGGAAACCTTCGCTCCTACATTCAATATAAGTACACTAAGATGTATCATTGCTATGGCTGAAAATTATGGCTGAAAGTACATCAATTGGACATAAAGAAAACATCTTTGAATGGGGATCGACATGAGGATGTTTATGTTTTGCAACCTCCAAGGTTTGTGGTTAAGGAAAAAGAGTACGTGCCATTGTCTTGCCAATCGCTCTTTTTCCACTGGGAATACAAACACTTGAACCATATGCATTTTAAAGTCTTCCCAATCAATAAACTCATGATTCTCTCGATTGACATAGTGCCACTATGTGTGGGCCAAAATTCTTCCAAGTGAAGAGAAGCAAAGATACATTTTTTATCATCAGTGCAGGGGTAAATATTGAAGTAGGACTCTAATTTGAAGGTCCATTTTTCCAAATGTGATGGTGATGGGGATTGCCCATTGTACTTAGTGAGAAGGATCTTGTCATGGAGATCATTACAGCCTTGTTGCCCATGGAAACCTTATTGTCCATACATACCATATTGCACATTTATCCCATGCTACCTATTATTGACATGCTTGCCATTAATACCATACTATCCATGATGGAGCAAAAGGAGAGGGTTGAAGACAACAAAGGCAAGTTGAAGAAATTCTTGCCTTGTAAGATAAATAGGTGTAAGCTACTAAAAATCAGGTTCAAGTTCTACATGACTCCATAAAGAGCATGTCTAATTTCCTTTGTGCTTACCTCTATCGCTATGCCCCACCCCTAGGTACAGGGCTTAGGATGGAGGTTTAGGATAGTGGAAAACTCTTTTCTATTATTAAATAGTAAGCTCTTAATATATCTTCAATGATCTCATTAACCCGCTCTGTTTGACCATCAGTTTGGGGATGGTAAGATGTGCCAATTACTTCAAATAAGCTTCTCCAGAATTGTGACGTAAACAGAGAGTCACAATTACTAATGATCCGTTTGGGCAATCATTGAAGGCTAAATATTTCTTTCACAAACAGTCGTGAAATATCCAAAGCTTTGTAGTTAGTCTTGACTGGGATAAGATATGAGTGACCTTTGTGAGCATATCCACAATCACCATGATTGAATTATACCCTCCTTGAACAGAAGGTAAGCCAACTACGAAATCCATATTGATGAACTCCCATTTCATCTATGGAATGTCAAGTGGCTAGAGCTTGCATGGCATTTTGAAACGCTTCGCTTTCACCCACTCGCAACTTAGGCATTCAGTAACATATCTGAGTACATTATACTTTAGTCTTTCCGAGTAGTAACTTTTACTGACTCCATTAAGAGTTTTTGCATATTTAGGGTGTCTTGAGAATGGGGAGTCATGGGCTTCCCATAATATCTTCAGTTTTAGAACTTGACTAAGAGGAATGCATAGCCTTGTCCTGAAATAGACGAGTCCATCATCCATAGTGAAATTTTGGTTTTTGACTCTGAGCTTAAGATCAGTATCCTTAACTAGGATTTCTCTAAGCATTAGCTGATACTGAGGATCCTTGTTTGCCTCTTCTTTGGCTAGCTCAATGACTGGATTGCTAGGCATCAATATCATGGTAGCTAAAGTCTCTCCTTTAGATGCCTCTTCCATGATAAGTACATTTAGAAAAGCTTTATGACTTAATGCATCAGCAATCACATTCTCTTTTCCAGGTGTGAACTTGATTTCAAAATCAAATTCTTGCAAGACTTCAATCCATTGATGCTGCCTCATGTTGACGTCTAGTTGAGTAAAAATCCATTTGAGACTTTTGTGGTTAATGACCAAAGTAAACTTGCTTCCAAGCAGATAGTGTCACCATAATTTGAGAGCATGGATCACATCTAACAACTCAAGATCATGGGTGGCATAATTCCTCTCATGGATTTTTAGTTTCCTTGAGGAATAGGCTATCGAATGACCTTGCTGGATAAGCACACAACCTAGTGCAAAAGAACTTGCATCTGTTATGACCTCAAACTCTTCACTTAGGTCTGACTTAGGTAGCTTTAAAATGGGTGCTGTTACCAAAATTTTATTGAGCTGCTCAAAACTAGCTTGCTCAATGGGCATCCACACAATAGTAGTTTACATTTTCAGCAAATTAGTGAGAGGTGCAGCTATTAGGGAGTAATTTTTTATGAAAATTCTATATCATCCAGTCAACCCTAAAAAACTTCTCACTTCCTCGACTGTCGTTGGAGGTTCCTTTAGCAGATACTATGAATTTGAGATATTCCATCTGTCTTTTGAAAAAGGCACACTTCTTTTTCTTTGCATAGAGCTTGTGCATCCTCATTGTGTCGAGCACAATGCGCAATTGTAACTCATGGTCTTCGTCTCTCTTGGAGTATGTTAGGATGTCATCAAAGAAGACTAGAGGTTTTCTCGCTGATTCATACGTGGGTCAACTCATGATATTAATGCTCTCGCTAATATAATTATTAATATTAATATTGCATGTATTTTTGGCAAGAAAATAATTTTTATTTTATTCTACTCATATTCTATGGTTTAATCGATGATGTCTGACCATTTGCCAAACTTTCAACGTTATCTAAAAAGATTAATTTTCATTTAGTTATTTCTTAAGTGCAATGCTCATTATTTTTCTGAATATTTTAATTCCAAGAAATGCAAAAATCATAAGTTCAATTTTTATTTAATCTTTCAGATATCGAATTATATTTCCACGCACCTAATTTATGTGCGGCTAGTATATTCCTATGCAATTTTTCGTTGATTTAATGCATTGATTATTTCATGATATTATCTAAATGATTTTCTATAAATTATTATAAAATTCATATACATATGTTTATCATTAGTAAAATGAAATAGAGATAGTTTCTTTCAAGGGAAATTTATAAAATATTCCCTTCCTTAACAACGTCTACCATTTTTTTGTTATTATGATTACATACATCATTAATGGAATAACAAAAAATATCGCAAAATAAACCATAATTAAGATATTTTCTTGATGAGAGACATATAATCTTTTTCCAAGTGAAAGAGTCTTGGTTAATTATTATATTATTTAGGTTATTTTCCTAAGCGACAGTTCATATGCATTTTCATTAGAATGCTTTTATAATCGTTTAAAGCCAAATAAAGTTATAAGCTTATAAAAAATTAAAATTTTCCAAACTGATGAGATGTTGCCTCTCTCAAGTTTTCTGTAACAGGGGTCTCGCCAAGTCCTATTGCATCATTTTCTCCATTGGCTGCGTTCCTTACTTCCCTTGCTTCAAATGTGCTTTTTGAATTTCTACGGCCTTGCGGAGCTATGGATGTCAAGCAAAATTGATGTGGTAGTTTAGGGAGAGTTTGTGGTCATCCTGAAGAAATTTGTGAGCATTTTGCTTAGCAGTATGGTCAATATGGGGTGAAGGCATAGCAAGGGGTAGAGAAAAGGAAAATGAGGTAGAAGGGGGGTATTTTCCTCTTTTAAGGCTCAAGCTTCAATGGATAAGAGAAGTAGAGAAACTTTTCCATGATGAGGAGGTCTTCCTTCTTGCTTTTTTTGTGAAGGAGAGGGGGTATAGTTATAGGCATGAGGGAGAGTATGCAGTTGACTGATTCTTTTGGCTATTTTTCAAGAGCCAATTGAGCTCTATGAAATATTCATTTTGATTGCTTACATGTTGGATGGTGGCATGGGGATGATTATTTAATGTTTTTTCTCTCTCTGTCATCAAAAAGTCATGTTTTTTGACCTATTTTTTCAAAAACGTCTTTTTCTTTTCAAAACGACTTCATCTGGTGGTTTTTTGGCCTAGTTACTTTATGACTTATCTAGTATATAAAGTCATGTCATACTCTTTGATACTTAACTTACTCAATATCATGCTCGTTCTTGCTTGTTCTTCGTCTACCGATTGAGGCTTTTGCGATTTGTCTTGTAGTTATGAAATCAATGTGATCCTAGATGCATTATATGGAATCATGAATGCCAAATCAAATATAATGCGGAAAAATTTATATGACCAAGATGTTGTCATATTATTTACAAGGCGTCTTTACTTTTTGTTAGTTGGGAACATTGAGGCATCTTCTCGTATCGGATTGTAGAATAGATTTAATGTGAGACTCGATATAAAAAAAATTTACATGTGGTCACTTATGTGACAACTCAACGAGTAATTTTTAAAATGCCTCAAGCCCGAATTCATTTCTTGATATGAAGCGATGTGGCAGGAATATTACATCCATGCAACAACACCTAAGGAGGTAGCCTTGTTGAGGAAGACCATCAATTTGGTATTGACAAAGAATATAGCACTTAGCTCAACAGTCACTCATGTTGGAATGATAGATCAGTCTCTCACCTCATGGCTCATGTCACTCAAGGAGAAGTTGGAAAACCCATAATGGACACCTGGTTTAGAAATGGACAAGATTGAGGGGCTTATAGGGAGTATGCCAATGTACACAATTGATGGTACCATATTATTGTTGAGATATCGAGCTCCACTCGTGATATGCCAGGGTGACCGTTGTGTCACCGACGTGTCAGTTGCAAATGCGGTTGGTACACCGCCCATGAATAATAGCTACATGACAGCTATCCTTATCTACTCTAGTTCGTGGCTCAGTTAGTATGCCACATTAGTTATTTGAGTTTGGTTTGAGACCCATATATAGGGTTCTTCTATTTCTTTGTATGAGAGTTCTTTTGGCTTACACAACTAAGAAGAGGAAAACTGTTTTCAGTCTCCACCCTTTGTGTATTCCCCCATTGTGCAAGCAAGAAAGCTACAAGTGAGACTCCTTCCTTCTCTCCCACAATCTTGACATGGTATCAGAGCCTTGTTCATGGTAAGGAGCTCAAGAAAGCAAGCCAAGCTCGCGGTGTTCCGGTAAGAGGAGCAGTGTTGCTTTCATTTTCTATTTTGGGAGCAGATCTCTGCAGGTAGCACAGCCGGAAAGTGCAGGAGTGCATTGTCTCAGGTTGAGACGCCCTTCGCGGTGAAGCCATTTCGGGGCCTATTTTGGAGGCGGAAGTTTTCTGCACGCACTCAGGAAAACGCCCAGTTTTATGCTGTGCCACCACTGTTCTACAGGTCGGTGAAAAGTTACCACAGAAATTGCATCGTATGCTTGTGTGCAGAGACATTGGGAGTTACAGAATCATCCTTGGCTCCTGTTTATGCAAAATCGTCACTAGGAAGTGACTATGTGGTCAAACACCACTTTCGCCAGTTTTGCAGATTTGCCCTTGTGAGGGTGAAGTTGTGTTTTTTGCAGTGACAGAATTTTTTGCAGTGTTCTGTAATGGCGTTTGATTCTCTTTCACAGATTGTCACTGAAAAGCTTGACAAGAACAACTTCCAAGCATGGAAGTTTAGAATGACGAATTTCCTTATGGGAAAAGGATATTGGGAATTTGTTGCAGGAAATGAAGAAGAACCAGTTCTTCCTGATGTTCCCAATCAACAACAAATGTAGGCATTTAAAGCATGGCATAAGAGAGCCAGGAAAGTTATGTATTGGCTGTCTATCAGCATTTCAGACTCTATGATTGTGCATATTCAGGATGCAAGTACACCAAAGGAGGCATGGGATACTTTGTCAAAAATGTATAGCACAAATACGCAAGCCAGGAAAATGCAGCTCAAGCAAGAGTTGCATAATTTGCAAAGAGAAAATATGAGCGTCAATGACTACCACATGAAGGTGAAGAAGATTGCAGATGCACTTGCTTCCATTGGGTCACTAGTGGAAGATGATGATTTAGTTTCTGTGACCTTGAATGGTCTAGGAAAGGATTACGCACAGTTTCGGACATCCATTTCAGTTCGTGAAAGATTTTCTGATTTTGAGGAGCTGATTGCTCTTCTAATTTTTGAGGAGCAAAGAAATGGTGATGCATCTTCTTCAGGAGGAACTTCAAAAGAAGCTGTCTTCTACTCAAATGCTGGAAAAGGTAGAGGCAGAGGTAGAGGAGGCCGATTTGGAGGCCGTGGTAGAAATCAGAATATGCAGCAAACTCAAGAAAACCAGTCCTATGGAGGAGGACGTGGTAACTCTAGAGGCAGGGGGAGCCAAAGAGGTCGTGGTGGATGGCAAAGAGGCCAAAATGCAAACAGCAATGTTGAATGCTACTACTGTGGTAAAATGGGTCATATGGCTAAAGACTGCTATAAAAAGCAGAATGACATCATGAATGGGAAATTGCAACAAGGGAATTATGCATCTTCTAGTAGACAGGGTGATGACAGAAATGAGCACTTGTTTATGGTGCAGCACATGAACAATTCTGTGACAAGTGCAGAAGAAAGCAATGATGTATGGTATGTTGACTCAGGTGCATCAAACCACATGACAGGTCATGCAGAATGGATTGAGGATACAAGGAAAATGGAAAAACCAGGATTTGTGGAGACTGGTGATGATACTGCACATCCTATTGTGCAGATTGGAAAAATTCATTTGTCTATGCAGGATGGGAAAAAGAAATACCTGTCCGATGTATTTCATGTCCCGAATATCACCAAGAATCTGGTTTCTGTTGGTCAAATGGTTGAGCAGGGCTTGCAGGTCAGATTTAATCCTCATGGATGCTTTGTTGAGGATATGAAAAATAAAGGTCGCTTGATAGCAAAAGGAAAGAAGAAGGGCAGAATGTTTACATTGGATGCAGACATGTCTGAATTGAGTGCAGCAATGTTTGCACATGGGACCGGTGTAGTTGCAGATATTGATATCTGGCATAAACGCATTGGTCATGTTAATGTACAGCGACTTAAATCAATGCAAGCCCAAAATATTGTTGTAGGATTGCCCAAATTCAAGGTTGCAGAAATGCATAAGGTATGTGAAGCCTGTCAGTTTGGAAAACAGGCAAGGAAACCATTTCCTAGACATGTTCAAGAGAGTAAGAAGCCATTGGAATTAATCCACTCTGATGTGTGGACTACTAAAGCTGCATCTCTTGGAGGCTGTCATTATTTTGTCAGTTTTATTGATGACTATAGCAGAAAAGTTTGGGTGTATTTTATGAAAAAGAAAAGTGAAGTTTTTGGGCATTTCAAAACTCTTAAAGCTATGGTTGAAAAAGAAACAGGCCTGCAGATAAAATGCCTAAGGTCAGATGGAGGGGGAGAGTACCTCTCAAATGAGTTTGCAAGGTTCCTGCAGGAGCATGGCATAAAGCAGCAATATTCATGCAGTCATACCCCACAACAAAATGGAATTGCAGAAAGGAAAAACAGGCATATTGGAGAGGTATCTCGTGCCATGCTCAATGAAAAAGACTTGCCAGATTTTTATTGGGCTGAAGCAGTTGCTACAGCAGTCTACATAATGAACAGGACTCCCACTGCAGCAATACATGGAATGACTCCAGAGGAGAGGTATACTGGTAGGAAACCAGATATTTCTCATTTGAAAAATTTTTGTTGCATTGCCTATGTACATGTGCCAGATGAGTTGAGATCCAAGTTGGATCCAAAAGCTGAGAAGTGCATCTTTATTGGTTACTCTCTGCAGCAAAAAGGGTATAGATGCTATAACCCTTCTACTCGTAAGTTTACAGTGAGCAGAGATGTTGTTTTTTATGAGATGAGTAGCTGGTATAAACTAGTAAATGTGATTGATGATGTAGATGCACAAAATGGTAATGCTGCACATAATTCACAACAGCAGTCACAAAATATTAGTGGACCTGGAGCGTCCTCTAGCAGTGGTTCACAGTCTTCACCATGGACAGGCAGATTGAGATCAGGAGAATCTTCTCAAAGCAATGCAAATAGTGGTATGCAGGTATCACGAAAAGGAAAAGAGAAGGTTGATCAGCCCATGTTTGATGTGAATGCAGGTCACTCTTATGTGGATGGTGAATCCAGTGGCTCAGAACAGAGCATTGATGATGAGTTAGGTATTCCTTCTATTGTTACACCTGGAGTAAGGAAGACCAGGGATGTTTTGAGAGCACCTGGGAGTGAACCTATTTTGCGCAGGTCTACGAGAGCTAGGTATCCTGTGGATAGGCTGAAATATGATGGATTTACAGCCATTCACTATGCATATATGGTTAAAGTGATACAGAAACCAGAACCCACTTCTTTTGAGGAAGCCATGGGAAAAGAAAAATGGGAGAAAGCCATGGATGAAGAAATGGACTCCTTGGAAGCAAATGCTATATGGGAATTGGTACATTTGCCTAAAGGTAAAAATGCAATTGGCTGTAAGTGGGTTTATAAGGTGAAGCACAATGCAGATGGTTCTGTGAACAGATACAAGGCAAGATTAGTAGTCAAGGGGTATGCACAAACATATGGCATTGACTATGAAGAAACATTCAGTCCGGTTGCAAGGATGGCAATCGTAAGAGCAATCATTGCTATGGCTGCATCAAAGGGATGGTCTTTACATCAGATGGATGTAAAGAATGCCTTCTTGCATGGTGATTTGCAAGAAGAGGTCTATATGGAGCAGCCACCAGGTTATGTGCATGCTGTTCATCCTGAGTTTGTTTGCAGGTTGAAGAAAGCATTGTATGGCTTGAAGCAAGCACCTAGAGCATGGTCTGACAAGATAGGACAGTATCTTGTCACTATTGGCTTTCAGATTTCCAAGGCAAATTTCTCACTTTATGTGAGAAAAACAGAGAAATGTATTATGCTACTTGTCATTTATGTTGATGATTTGATTATGACAGGTGACAGTGATGAAGATATCCTTCATGTGAAAATGCTATTGAAGCAGAAGTTTGAGATGAAGGATTTGGGAGAGCTGCGTTATTTCTTGGGCATTGAGGTGATTAGATCACCAAGTGGAATACAGCTCTTGCAGAGGCAGTATGGATTGGACATGCTGTCCAAATATGGGATGACAGGCTGTAAGCCTATTTCAGTTCCTTTGGAGCAAAATGTGAAGCTGAGCGCAGATGCAGGTGAGCTTCTGGAAGACCCTACTATGTACACATAGTAGGAAGTTTGATTTATATGACTATTACCAGGCCAGATTTGAGCTATGCTGTTGGATTGGTAAGTTAGTTTATGCAGGCTCCAAGGAAACCGCATTTGGATGCGGCTAGACACATACTCAGGTATGTGAAGTCCACATTGCAGTATGGACTATTTTATGAGACTGGGGTTCAGATACAGTTACATGGATACACTGATGCTGATTGGGCTGGTAGCATTTCTGATGGATGATCTACCAATGGATATGTGTTCTCTTTTGGGAGTGCTGCAGTCACTTGGAGCAGCAAGAAATAGCCTACAGTTGCCTTGTCGAGCACAGAGGCCGAGTACAGGGGTGCAGCAATGGCTGCATGTGAGGTAGCTTGGTTGCATAAGCTACTTTATGATATGCATCAGCCTACAGATGGGCCAGTTGTCATTTATTGTGACAACATGAGTAGTATACACTTAGCAAATAACCCAGTCTATCATGCTAGAACAAAGCACATTGAGGTGCATTATCACTATGTGCGGGAGAGGGTTTTACTAGGTCTTATTGATCTAGTTTATGTCAGCATAGAGGATCAGGTAGCTGACATATTCACGAAGGCATTGGGCGCAGAGAAGTTGCGCAAGTTCAGAGACCTGCTTGGTGTGCAGGAATTGGGATTGAGCTCGAGGGGGAGTGTTGAGATATCGAGCTCCACTCGTGATATGCCAGGGTGACCGTTGTGTCACCGACGTGTCAGTTGCAGATGCGGTTGGTACACCGCCCATGAATAATAGCTACATGACAGCTATCCTTATCTACTCTAGTTCGTGGCTCAGTTAGTATGCCACATTAGTTATTTGAGTTTGGTTTGAAACCCATATATAGGGTTCTTCTATTTCTTTGTATGAGAGTTCTTTTGGCTTACACAACTAAGAAGAGGAAAACTGTTTTCAGCCTCCACCCTTTGTGTATTCCCCCATTGTGCAAGCAAGAAAGCTACAAGTGAGACTCCTTTCTTCTCTCCCACAATCTTGACAATTATATCCCACATGTCTAGCATAGCTGCAAGAAGAAAGGCTAGGGTTCCTTCTTGTGTAGTGCATAGAATAGAGTGATGTGTCTTGCTGTGGTAGCAGAGGCCCATCCCGTATGTATAGAGGAAAATGAGAACATACCTATCACCATTGTCATAACATTCTTCAATCCTCATCTCTCAGTTTTGGTGGAAACAGAAGGTCACAATTATGCTATGCATCCCCTCTATCTCACGCTCTATTGATAAATATAGGAGGGTAGCCTGATTCTTGACACCTATTAACATAGTCCTCACTATCACTTGTGTGTAATTGATGGTACAGTAGTGCATCCTACCCAATGCTAGCATACGATGCAAGAAGGAAGGTCAAGGAATCTTGTAGCATTGTGCATAGAATAAATTGTGCTTTGTGCATTGAGAGGCCCAACTTGTGCATGCAACACTATATTCACATGACCTACCTCTCATTAATTAAAGGAAAAAATATAGGTCACTCACCCCACCCTTTCTCTCACACTTTATTGATGAATACAGAGGTCAGTCCATACTCACATCCCCATCTTGTTAGGATGAAAGCTCACATCACTCTCAATAGTTATCAATGAAGAACATGTCAAGGATATCAAACATCTACTGAAGAAGAGGTATATCCATCGAGATATCCAATGAATTAGAAACTTGGATTGTACGAAGAACTTCAGATAATTGTAGGAGTCATAGGGATAACTATTAGAAGCACATGTGAATAATTAAGAAGTGGTGCCAAAGGGAAATAGGAGCTATCTATTGTGATTGTTAAGATTCCCATGGAGAGAAACATTTCTTTAGGCAATTGCCATTGATTAGGAAGGAATCATTAGAGGCATCGATAGCTTATATTTGCATAGAGCCATTAGGGTTGACTGTAAGTACCTTATAAGGTCACGTCCATCACTGTTGAAACTTTCCAAGAAACTTGCCAAAACATGAATCATATGCCAGGGAAAAGGTTACCTTCTTTGAATTCTTTCTATTTGATGAATCTATCATGGTAAGCTTTGTGTCGCACTTGGGTGGCTTCCATGCACTATAGGGCCATCCATCATATTTCATCCAAGCATTTCAAGTACAGGAGGTAGTGCTCCATAGACTCATCATCTGCTAGGCACTCTGTGATGGCCACTTGTAGTAGAGTGGGAAATTCTACCTCAACAAGAAAAATAACTTCTATACCATAGACCAACTAGAAAGGTGTCTATCATATTGTGGCCTTATGGGAGGTTTTGTACACCCAAAGGGCGTTTGTAAGTCAATCATCCTAGTCACAACAATGTGCATACATTATTCTTGTAAAGATCAAACAGAGGATGTGATTGGTAACTTCAACTTAGCCATTAGCTCTAGGGTAGTAGAGAGTGGACATACGATGGTGGATCTTATAGATCTTTGTTAGCTCTTTTATGATCTTGTCTAGAAAATTAGTAGCTCTGCCACTTATAAGCTCTAGGGGATTGCCAAAGTGAGTGATAATGTTTGCCATCATCTTGCTTGAGAGCTTTGGCTTCACAACACTTTGTCACATAGTCTAGACATACTAGAATGCATTTGTACTACTTTCATTTGGTTGGAGAGTCAATTGGTCCCACAAAGTTGAAGAGAAGATAAGAGAGGAGGAAGAAGAAGAGAAGAGAAGCAAGAGCTTCTCCGAGCTAGTGGTACCTCACTCTCATTCGCATTCTCCCTCTCTCACACACAACAAGATAGACACAAAGAGCAAGAAGAGAACCACAAGTTTGCACACTCCAAGAATGAGCTTATTCATTCACTTTCTAGCTTTTATAGATGAGGTTTTAAGTTTGGGTATCCACTTTGTTGGGTGCTCATCTCTCCTATTTGGGCATCCTTTCTCGGTTTACACATACATATTAGATTATACCAACCATCACAAAAGTGAATGAAAGCAAGTGTCCATGCTCTTGTTGAGCTATAGGCCTTTTTACCGAACAAAAAATATTACAATTTGCATAGTTGGTATGCTCAACTTTCAAAATAATAGTATGATTAATTGTATGACTAAGGACTTTAACTGAAAATTATATGCCTTGTGCCCTTCATTTGATTTGCAATTCTCTTTACTTTTTTTGCCTTTGTGCATCTTTGCCAATTCACTTTGCTCTCTTACTGCAAGAAAAGCAAGAATGTGGAACCCTGGATGGGTTCAAGGTGGTCTCAATGTTAACTAAAAAGTAACCTTGACCAATTAAAAAAACTAGGACCTTGACTCCTTGTCATTTTAGGGGACCGGAGTGAACCTATGCCCTATATGGAGAGGGGTCGACATACTACACTCCCCTTAACTTCTCACTCTCCTTGAACCAAGTGTGACATAGATCGCGCCTTCAGTTTGGGTGATCTAGGTATATGCACCTATTATCTTGCTTCAAAACTTAGATCCTACAAAAGGGCTATGCAATGGAACAAGACTAATATGTCAGGATTTTGGTATAAAGTTTTTGGAAGAGGAGATAATTAGAGACCTTAATGTTGGGGCTAGAAATTTCATTCCATGAATCTTGTTCATTTCCATGACCTTACACTTTCCCTTCTCTACAAAGCAATGATAGTCTCTTGTCAAATTAGTGTTTGGAATGACTACTATTAAGGTTTAGGGAGATAGACCTTAACTTTGGTGGGATTCTATCTTAAAAGCCCAGCCTTCACCCATGGGTAGCTCTATGTGGCATTTTCTTGAGTGAGGTCCTCTTGTATACAAAGAAATCTTGAAAATAATGTAATCAAATCTTATTTCTTGCAAAGTGTGTCCTATTTAGTTGTTCCAAAAATTGTTGCTTCTTTAGCATTCATTTAATCCTTCTTAATTCTTCTTGTTTCCTTTAGTTTTGTAGGGAAATGAAGATCCTAGTGTACAAACTACTACTGTGCATCTCCCACCCATATGAGATTGCACAAGAGATCTTGATCCCTAAAATGTGTAGATCTCTTGCATGTGTGATTGACCACTTCAATAGTCTCCCATTTGTTTGGAGATTTGAAAGCCTTTTTATTGGAATTATTTAAGAGGTGACATGTGCAATGTTACTATGTGGCACCCCCCATATTTTAGCATGCCTCAATGGTGATGTTGGGAGTGCCACAACATGTGTTGCTTGGTTGTGGTGCATCAATTGAATATGGATATCCATCGAAGTATTTTTTTACCTTCACTATAATTAATCTTATTATTTGTTTCTTTGATGTGCCAATAAATATTCTCTAGCTAATTTTGTGTTGTGGAAATGAGAACTCTTGTTGTCATTTGTGGCAACATTTGCAAAAGAGGTATTTAAAAACTAAATGATACTTTGGTAATTTGTTTTATGTTGCCTGCATGTGTGGATAATCTAAATTGATATTTCATTATTGAAAAAATAACAAGAGAAGGTGGTGTGTTATTTGTATATTGTAATAACAAGTTTTCTCTTGTTGCACCTGAATCATGACCTTATGCTAGTTTCTTCTTCGCTCACTAATGTGTTGCTTTCAATCTTTAGTGCACTGGATGCACTCCTCAACACAAGGCATCAACAAGCAAGCCCCCCTAAAAGAAAAACAATCAAATAGCTCCCCACAACAACCGTCTCCTTCCTTAAGGAGATGTCTGCCTTTGTTGATAACACCAGCTTCCCAAGAGACAACTCCTCTCTTACTCTTAGATTGTGCCTATGGCCCTTTCTTTTCAATCTTTTAACAATTCTTGGCAACTCCACTATTGAATATAGTCATAAAACTAATCGGCTATATTGTGCTTCTTATCCTCAATGATGACCTGAAAAGTCATTTAATATTTTATAGATAGAGCTTCACAATATCTTGCACTAAAAGCATGAGCACATTCATTGAGGGGGTGTAGTCCAATTGGTTAAGTTGAATGTGTGGTGAATAGAAGGCTTTGGATTAAACTCCTACATTGCGCACAATCACTTAGTATAGGTGTTTAAAAAAATGTAAAATTGAACTCGGGTCAATGGGTTAATAAATAAGTGACTTACCACCAAGGTAGCCACTTGATTACAAAAAGGGGGGGGGGGGGGGGGATAAATGAAAAAGAGAGGGGAGGTTTGTTGGAAAAGTGGTCACAGACTAGTTATCACTGTAAATCGTTAATATTAATAGCATTGCATGCAAACCACCTTATGATTTAATTTAGATTGAGCTTTCATAAGTACAAGTGCACCAAACACTGAGGAACATAAGAAACAAACTAAAACAAGGAGATTGAAGTAAAGAAAGATTGTATTATTGAATGAGGCTACAATAGTTTGAGTATACAATAGAAAAAGCTTAACAAGGAGGAGAATAGACTGGATTCTTGATGCTTACTAATGGGATTAACACAAGCTCACTCTCACCTCACTTAGATTACTCACATTGTATATTTGCATTTATTGGATACATGAGTTTATATAGGAGTTGGCAATACATTCACGACAGTTTGTTGTAAGACAAACAGGGGCAACCATTATTTCATTGTTTGAGCTTCACTGATGCTCATACACCTATGAATTGATGCTAAGATGTTTGGCAAATGCCTTGAGGTGCTAGTAGTTGGATTTGATCTTGCATTGACTTAGTTTTGGTAGAGATTTCATTGTTGTAATACAATGGACAACAAGCTTTTCTCTAGGAATACTAAATGCCTATTGCTCTTAGATGTCATTTGGGTTCATCCAAATGTATTGATACTTAGCATTGGTCTATGCACTCGAATATGCTCTTAGATGCTCTTGAGCTTTGATTTTGAGTTGGACAACATTCATCTTGACTGTGGTTGCATACCTTGGTTGCTTCAATGGGCTATGCAATTATGTGATTAAAGTACATATTGGGTTTTATGCTTTCGGATATATTCTCTATGGATCTTGGATATACAGATGTCATCACCATGATGGAGCTTTGCTTACTCATTTGGTATTTGTCTATTTCAGTGGGAGCTACTTGGCTTAATGTGTTGAGCCACATTTGGCACTTGGATACACTTTTAAACATTTGCTTTGTGCAGTTGAGCTTGAGCTTATTTATAGTGAGACAATGGGATTCATTGTGATAGGTACATGGTCTCTTGATATGTCTTGGATACAGTTACCCTATTGTGGACTGATTTGATCTCTTGGCTTGGACCTGGTACTTATGTCTATTAGGGTGTTCTCAATGGTACTTATATGCTTTTGGGTCATGTATTGAGCTTTGCTTAGTGGGCTACACATTTGACAAATTCTCTTCATTTACCCTTAAGATCTACACTGTGCATGACATTTATGCCTATTGCCTGGGTGGTTATTGACACATTTCAATTGTGATAGTCTTCAGTGCCGGTTGTCCCAGGCTTCTTCCTTCTTGGTTGCTCACAGTTGGTTGCTGGCATATTGTTGTAGTTTATTACAATAACTTGTCATTTTAGTTTTATACATTCTATTTTAGGGTAGTCACTTGGACTTAATAGTTACTTGCATACAATTTCTAGATAGCTCATTCCTTTGGCAGTATCTCTTATCTCCCGCTTGATTTAACCCCACTTGGATGCATAAGGGATCTTGGCTATCTAGGCCTTTTGCTCATTAGATTACACACAATTGACCTAACTAACCTTCACATGAAAAAGTAGAGGACAACCAATTAGCTTAATATCTTGCATATAAAATGGCTCAAGGACTTTCTGGATACACTCCTAGAGTGGTAGATAAAAAAGCCCCTTAGAGTGATTGCACATGATGTGCATCCCAAGAATATACCATGCCTGTCTCATGTCCTTCATTTCAAAGCTCTTCTTAAGCTAAGTTTTCAAGGCATCTAGCTCATCATAAGCGCTCCAAGCAAAAATAAGCATATCATCCACATAGAGTACCAAAATCATAAGCTACTATCACGAGCCTTCTTCTATATAAACACAAATCCATAGCATTACGACTGTATCTATGTGAATGCATAAAAGCATCAAATGTGTGATACCATTCCCTAGGTGCTTGCTTAAGGCTATAAAGGCTCTTTCTCAACTTGCACACTAGGTTATTTTTACCTTTTTCTTCAAAGCCCTTGGGCCGCTACATATAAATATCATCATGCAAGTCACAATATAGAAAAGTCATCTTTACATCTATCTAATAAGGGTCCAGATCTAGCTAAGCAACCAATGCTAGTACCAAGCGTAGGGTCGTTATTTTGACTATAAGAGAAAATACTTCACCAAAGTCAACACCATGTTCCTGCTTTAAACCCTTAGCTACCAATCTGGACTTATGAGTGAACTTTCCATACTTCATTTGTAACCTAGCAATCAATAGTAATGCAAGGGGACCAGTTAATTAAGTGTATAGCAGTAGTAACTGCCTCAACCCAAAAGTGTTGTGGTAAGTCAGCCTAGCTAAGCATATTGTAGACTCTCTCCTAAGTCATCTGATTCATGGGTTCGGTAAAACCATTCTAGGGAGGGATGTACAGAGTGATCAAATGATGCTTAATACCCCATGCACCGCAACTATTCAAAAACTTTTGAGACGTCCTCGCCCCCATGATTGGACCTTAGGTATTTTAGCATATACATAGGCTTGTTCTCAACAAGAGTAAGCCAACGTTGAAAGGTAAACAAGACATCCAATTTCTACTTAGTAGGGTAAGCCCACATCTTATGTGAGTAATCATTAATGAATGTAAAAAAGTACTTTGCACCATCAAGTGACTGATAATGCATGGGACCACATACATTCGAATAAACAAGAGCAAAAGGCTCACCATGCGCTTCATGCTAGACTTCTTATGCATACTACATATTTGCTTACCATATAAACAATGATCACAAGACTCAAAGCACTTATAGTCTAGGCACGAAAGATAATGCAAATTGGTAAGTATTTTCATTTCTTTCAAAGACATGTGCCCAAGGCGACAATCCCACAGAGATACATGTGGAAGTGCATCCACATGCAAAACATGATCAACTGACCCAGATATAAGCAAATGATAGAGGGTACTAGACTTAACACCACGTGCAATAACAAGATTCCCACGGGTAATCTTCCATAAGAAATCACCAAAAGAGACAACACAACTTACATCATCTAAGGTAGCAACAGAGATAAGGCTCTTTGGAGAGTCGATACATAATGTACATCCTCAAAAGTGAACATGCTACCTAAACCAAACTGTAGTTGGACATCACCAATACCAACTGTCTCCAATGCTCCAAACAAACAGATCTAGTCATACTGCAATAGGAGTGGAACCACTCTCTATGAGGGGTCACATGAACGAAAGTCCTTGAATCTATCAACCAACACTGAGTACATCCTAATAAAGCATATATCAATTGGGAAGCATCCAAATAAGAGATTGCCAATATAAAATTATTAGATATATTAGGATGCACCACATTAACCTTCTCAAACTTGATACTAGACTTACTAGGCACAATATTGCAATTATCATTCTTTTCCTAACTTGCACTTGTCTTCATGCATTTTGTGGCAGTAGGGTAAAATATGGCATGCTTTTCCACAATAATGATAAGTAAGATCGGACTTATGATCATAGGGCTTATTGCAAGACTAACCACATATCTTAGATCGGACTTAGGGTAAAATATGGCATGCTTTTCCACAATAATGATAAGTAAGATCGGACTTATGATCATAGGACTTATTGCGAGACTATCCACATATCTTAGATGATTGAGACCTGTTAAAGTCTCTACCACGGCCATTTTTATCGTGCTAGCCTCTCACAATCAATGCATGTAATATATGGGAAGCATCCACATTCTTTCTATTTACCTCTTCTGTTAAGAGGGCACTCTTAACATCCTACAATTTTAGCCCATCCTTAGCACATAGAGCTATACGAAAAGTGTTCCATGACTCAGGTAGAGTACTGAGTAAAAATAAATGAAGTGAAACTCACTCAAGTGTACATATATAGAAGTCCCGTTCTTCATGCAAAGGTCCATCAACTATTTCAGCTAATATATTTGAGAGGCAGGACTTTGCTTATCATAAAGATTCTTAATTTGTGTCTAGATCTCATATATAGTTTGATTTTTAGTTACAACATTATAGTGAATCTACTTAGAGAGTGATAAAATGATCGTGGACTTGCATAACTCATCCAGTTTATCCCAATCCTCAGTTGCAAGGTTTTTGGATTTGGCACTTCCATTTTGAGTGGTCTAACCTACAATTTCTACACTAAAACCTACTATATCTCAGTTTTCTAATAGCTGTAATTGGTCCCATCCAGTTTCTCAATATTGAAGATAGCACTATCACGAGAACCAGTAGCCATAATGAGACCAAGCAAGTGTACAAAAGGGCAAACTGGGCTACTGTAATATCTTGCAAATTAGCCCTAAAACCACTTTGATGTATACCATGATATCCACTCGTCTTGACATATCATTTGTAGTAGGAGTTGTGGCACGCTATATGGCTACATTTAGCTGATGACATTGGGATGCTGTAAAGGGTATCATGAGGTACTTGAAGGGTATATAAACTATATGCATATGCTATGGTGGTCAGGATATAGGAGTTGTGGGACACACAAACTTTGATTATGTAGGATATGTAGACAGTAGGAAGTCCACCTCTAGCTATGTATTCACCTTTACTGGAGATGCTGTTTCCTGGATGTCCAAGGTGCAGAAATGCACGACCCTCTCTACTATTGAGGCCAAGTATATTGCAGTCACTGAGGCTTACAAGGAAACTCTTTGGTGAGGCCATCTGGTGGTAAACCTTGGTATTATTGATATGGTTTTTACATTGCATTCGGATTCTATGAGTGCTATCCAATTAGCCAAGAATCCAGTCTTCCATGCAAGAACAAAACACATTGAGGTCGTCGAGGGATGTCTTTGACCTTATCGAGATCTTAAATGACCAAAATATTGCAAATGTGCTCAAGAAAAGTCTCTTAGTGGAGTGTTTAACCTTCCTTAGAAAGTTGATGGGTGTTGGATGAGATGATGTCTTTCCTCATCCTATTGTACTTATGTACATCTGTACTTTGTCAAATTTTTCTCATTCTCTCTTCATTAGGAGTGCATTCATCTTTAAATGAGAGGTTATTAGGAGTAAAGGCACATGTGCCTAGCCGCCCATGTATTACTACATTGATAGTATTTGTATACCTGTACACTGTAGGTGAGGGGTGCCCATTTTTATCATTTCATTTTTTAATTCTTTCAATGACATTTGAATAAAAGGAAGGCCGATCACACATTATGACTGTTGGAGTTTGCATATCTTGCGTATTTCTCTCTCTCTTGCTTTTGCTCCTTCCACCATAGCTCTTGCTTTTACTCACGTGCTTCCACTCTGAGCTCACTCCCTTCACCCTTAAGACCTAGTTGCGGAGGACCTAGTATTTCATGGCCTTAAAGGCCTAGACATGGAGGACCTTGTATCTTGTAAAGTGAAAGGATTTAAGCATAATAAATATTTTTTAAAGAATTAAAAGTTTTTTCAGAAATTTGGTAATTCATGAACACGGTAGTGCAAATTGCAATTGCTCCACTCTGTGGAGGACCTTGGAAATTTCCTCGATAATGATCGGATTGCCTCGTTTGGAGAGGTAAATAAAAATTTGATCTTGATTATTATCGTTTAGGGATACTTTTAAGTCGGTAAGATTGTTTTGCAGCTTCGCGTTCAAAACAGAGAGAGCTGCACGAGTCTGCGTTGCAGACCAGCTGTGCAGTTTCTTGTAGAACCCCACGGTCATAAGACAGAGAGCAGTCACATCGGTTAGAGAGAGAGAGAGAGAGAGAGAGTGTGTGTGTGTGTGTGTTTTTGTTTGTTTCTTTGTCTGCAGTTGTTGAAGAAGAAGAAGAAGAAGAAGAAGCAGAAAAGGCCTTTGCACGAGAGAGAGAGAGAGAGAGAGAGAGAGAGAGAGAGAGAGAGAGAGAGTGTGTGTGTGTGTGTGTGTGTGTGTGTGTGTGTGTGTGAGGCGCCACAGCCCGCAGCCATGGGTGAACGAAAAGTCCTGAACAAGTATTATCCTCCGGACTTCGATCCTTCGAAAATCCCCCGCCGCAGGCAGCCGAAGAACCAACAGATGAAAGTGCGCATGATGCTTCCCATGAGCATCCGTTGCAACACCTGTGGCAATTACATCTACAAGGGCACCAAATTCAACTCGCGCAAGGAGGACGTGATAGGAGAAACCTACCTTGGCATCCAGATTTTCCGCTTCTACTTCAAATGCACGAAGTGCTCAGCTGAAATTACATACAAGACGGACCCTCAGAACAGTGATTATGTAGTTGAGGCAGGCGCGACAAGGAATTTTGAACCTTGGCGTTCAACGGATGAGGTCGTTACCCCTTTTGCATCTCAAGCATTGAACCTTGTTGAAGTCTTGGTTTGATTGCACAGTTTTACTCATGTGTTACTGTATCCTGGCTATCTAGACAGGCCATAGATGATGCTAAGCGGAAACGGGATGCTGAAGAGTTGGGGGATGCAATGAAGGCCCTTGAGAATAGGACACTAGACTCCAAAAGGGAGATGGATATACTTGCAGCACTAGACGAAATGCGGTCTATGAGGGTAAGTTTTAATACTTCATCATTGCACAGTCCTCTGAATTTCAGTACTGTTTCAACACATGCCTGATCAGGAAGTTCGTTTTATGTGGCCAGGCAAGGCATGCAGGAGTGGGGACAGAGGCAATGCTTGAGGTTTTACGCCGCACGGCAGAATTAAAGGTTAGTAGTGCATCTCATGAGATATTTGTATTCCACATTTTGCCTTGGTTTAATGCTTTGTATAATGGACAGAAGTCGACAACTCAGGAAATGATGCAAGATCCCAAGCAATATATTACTCAAAGATAGCAGCTAATTTAAACTTGTGATCACCAATTCAAGAACTTCTTGCTGTCTTCAGCACTGAGCAACACAAATTCTCAAATTTCCCCTTGTTTTTGGATGCATGGGGACCCAAATTGAGTCCTCAACTGTTGCATGCAACAAATCATTGCTGTAGATGAACAGATGTCTTCAAACGTGCTGCATTGTTTTACAACAGCAAACCTTCATGCCTGCATCCCAAGATGGCTATGCAAACCTAATTTCTACTGAATTGATGTATACGATCAGCAAATTCACCACTGAATTGCTTCAGACTTATAGTAGAGGCTTCAATTCGCATGGAGAAGAGGGAACTGTAGATGGGAGAGAAATTATCAATCCCAGGCTGGAAATGGGCAACAACAGCAGTTGCCTGCCCCAGAAGAGGTCTAAAATCAGATCGCTTGGTGTTGGAGATGATTTGGTTGCTGTCAAAAGGCCTAGATCAGCTGTTGCCTGCTGCTAGAGGTCCCTTTGGTGCTGCTCAACTGCCTAGACTGGCCCAGAATGGTCTCCCCCAGCCTTGTATGGCATCCTCTCCAGCTGCATGCCAGGTGGCAAACCTGTCCATGCAGAACTCAGCCTCTAGAAATGAATTTCCAGCCAGTTTTAATTGGGAATTGAAAAATACCTAGCCTCGCCCGAAGCATTGCCCAACGTCAACTCTAAATTCCTAAGCCTGTGAACTTGGAAATGTTGAGCTTTTGACAAACCTTAGTTCAAGACCTTAAAGTTTTAGATTCTCTAAAAACCATGACATTGAAAGTCATTCCAAAGGGCACATTACCCAATGATACATGTTCACCACAACTTCTACCAATGTCCCCCACTATCTATGCTAGTGTTTGCTCGTTAGTGTGACTCTTATTTCAACTTATTCTCACACATGTGTAAAAATTACATATTGTAGCGAAGAAAATTTGAGCAAGGAGTAGCGAGTACATAGCAAATACGAGAAGAATGGAAACTTCTTTAATTTCAAACAAATTGATACAAAGATGGCTCTGTTCACTCATGTGCTTCCATTGTGAAGCTTAGATGGTGATTCAGATAGATGATAGGCGAAGAGCTTAAGGCTAGCTGAAACCAGCTTTCCTTTTGTGGAGGGATGGTAATAACTTGATTATGACTTAATTACAACAAGCAATAATTAATGAAATGTTGAAACATGCATTTATGAATCAATCTTGGATATTGGACATCTTGTTGGCTCCAAAATTTGTGCTTCTTTTGTTATTTCTTTATGTTTAATTGCAATTGAATTTGAATACAATGGGATTTCTTCAATCCCCTTTGTAATTGAAAAGCCCCTTGCTATCAATAATGACTAGCAAGTATTCAAATTGATTTTCCCCTTGATTTGCTTTGGCAATCGGCCTTTAGTGACTCCTTGGAAAATAAAATTTGCCCAAAAAGTTGATAAAATTTGCTAAAACAATGGATATGCAAGGGCTCTCTGTGAAGTAGAAGAAGAAGTAAAAGCCCGTGCGGAGGGCAAAGAAAGAACATTTCCTCTCAATCCCCCTCTGCGAGAGAGGGAATCTAAAAACTCATGGATCACGGACTTTGAATCATTTGATGATAAAGGAAGTACTGCTAGCCATGTTGAAGAAAGTATCTGGGGTGCGAAAGATGTCAAAGAACTTCCAGAGATGGCCTCTTGAGCATAGTACGGGGGGGAGTTTCAGAAAAGGGGAAAAAAGGAAACGAGAAAAACTAGAGTTTTGGAGTTTCGGCCAAATTTTGGAAATCGGAAAACGGCGTTTCGGGTTGTACACTAAAAAAAATACAGTATTATGTGGGTATGTAAATATATCAATACCTACAACAACATGTACCCAAATTTCGTATAAAACTTTAAGTCTTTTTGCCATATGATTGAAATCATGATTCATTACACATTTTACGACTCACGACTCATGAGTGAAGATTAAGGAGTCAAGAATGAGGACTCAATGGTTGAAACTTAAGATAGCTTAACATAATTAAGACTCAATTTTGAAAACTTAAGGCAACAAAATGAATTAGAATTTATGACTCATGAATAATCTATGATCTAAAGAGTAGTGAAGACTGACATCAAGAACGATGGAACAAGAATCAAGATGCATAATAAGTGGGATCAAGATACAATGATGCATGTAACTATGTCATGTGAATAATTTCTCATAACTCCAAAGTCTAGTGAAGCTATAAGTATCAATATCAATGAACAATTGGCAGCTCTAGTTTGGACTTTGCACTGTTAAACTGACTCTTGTATGTCACGAGTCATGATTCATGACTCGTCGGACTCTAAGGATGTATGCACCATCTCCGCGTCCGACTCCGAGGACCCTAATCAAGAAGTTGATGAAGCAGCCTTAACCTCATCTCCATACTTTGGCTCTGACTCTGCCTGTGATGCAAGACTACGTGTGGCCCTCACTCTAATCCTCCTTTGTGCACGAGTCTCATGCACCGGTGCTGATAGCTCCCCATAGAGCATGGACTGGATATATCACTCTTGTGGTATCCGCGGAATGTCATACACCTTCTCTATATCAATCTTGCCAACATTTACCTGTAAAGGTGAGCGAGAAAGATATATCATATGAGATGAGATTCAATATGTTCAATGTTCATACACATCACAATTTACAATCCAACTTCCAAGGAAATTAGCAATGTCAAGTGTCAAGGACTCGAGGTTAAAAAGTAAATTATACATAATATTAATCATTACCAATTTACTTGTGAAGGCTCAGGGGACAGAGCGGTCCTCTCAAGAAGTTGGAGATTGCAATGGCAAAACACTAAACGCTCCAGCTGGGCCGTTGTAAGCTTGTTTCTCTTTTTGGTGTGGAAGAGGGTCCATGTGTTCGAGTTTCTCTCAGTAGGCCTTAAACTATCTTGTGAGAGGACCTGAATGGCATTGCATTTCTATTCAAATTTAAGAGATTAAGGTTAAGTAATTGGCAATTGCTAATATGCAAGCCCCAAAATCAACATTTGAGTGGGCAATAGATTATAGAATCTATTACCTAGGTTGCATAATGCATTAGATAATCAAGATTCAAAATATAAAAGTCACTAGTCATGCAAGATATGTGCGACAACATGGATTGGTGTATGGAACTAAACCAATCCCATCGTGTATTTCACATTGCAGCAATCTTATCGACCGCATAGATAAAATAAGCTAAAAACTTAGAAGTTAGAATAATGATGAGTTATCAAGGAATCGTTAATACCAAACAATTACACGTGTAAAAGTTAAACAAAAACTTACTTGTCTTGGGGGCCGGGGCGAAAAGTTGTTGCGAAGCAAGGCCTCGCCAAGTTTATCCATATACTCATATAGAAGCCAAAGTACTCCCCTCCATATCAATGATGCATAATACAATGTAAATAGGAGAGAGACTTTTTATCAATGCCTTTGTCTCAACCCATCAACTGTCATTTAAAATATTGCATCTAAAAGCAAGAGCCTTTGGAGACTCTCTCTCACTCCATGTGAGCCATTCTTGGCATGCAATGGTACGTATCCGTAGCAATCTTTCCAATACAATAAACATATAAGCAAATCTAGTGTTGGAGGGCTTCAATAGTCAAGTGTGCTATTGGCTCGAAACATGCTTGTGACGGATGGCCTCTTCTTCGCAAATCTTACTATGCTTGTTGCCGTCTTGAAAATGTCATTCACCCAAGATATTTGCCCAACATCTTCAATAAGCAAGTCAAGGCAATGGGATGCATATGGAGTCCATACTATGCTAGGAAGCTCCTCCTCAAGCATACGTCCCATAGAATACAATCGCTTCCATTATTGTCACCACCCTTATTACATTTTGGACTGCTACGTCCACGATGACCTGTCGCATGTGCTTCCAAATGAAAGCTCCTATGACGGTAAGACTTAAGGCAGAGGCATCGATGGCCTTAATGAACATGGTGCCTTTACATGAAGATACTAAAACATTGTAGACATTCCTTCGGCGCATATTTGACCATCCATCGCATCATATTGTGCATCCAGATTTCACCTATGTTTCCTTCAAGGGCTCCAATTGAGCCTCCATGTATGCTTTCTCCTTTCGAAGCTCTTGTGTGCGTAATGCATTTGCGGATGGGCCTTTCCACTCACACACCATGCAAGGAGCCCTTTTGCCCACTACCACTAGAAGATGGCAACGGGGTTTTTTTTGCACTTGGACGTGATACGAATATGGATGCACTTCTTTTTGATGGGCTACTGGCACCTCCAATTTGGCTAGTGTCACTAGACCCACTAGCCTCTCTTTGCTCCACTTGTGCTTCATTAGCCCGATGTGGTGTTGGATGAGAGGATTTATCCTCTTCTAGTTTAATATCCATACGCTTTCGGTGCCAAAGATAAAGACTTACTGTTACTTCTGTCGGCACATTTGTGGAAGGCTTGATGTCTTTGTTGGGAATGCATGCGAAGTGGTCTTTCATGCGCGTTATGCTCCTTGATTTCTCCAATCCACAATAGTTGCACCGCCACTTCTTTGATTTGTCGAAGCCCTCATTTCCCTTGATTGGAGGGACATGCCTCCAATATGGGCCCAACGCCATGATATGATGATTAGCCTTTAGGTAATGGATTAAAGAATAAGAAGAAGAAGAAGGAGAATAAAGAAGAAGAGGAGGAGGCGGCGGCGGCGGTGGCGGCGGCAGGAGTTGGAGTGTGCTGCGTGAGTAGGGAAGCCTGGAATGACTCAAATCGCTATTTGGTGCTCTAGATAACCACCATCGAAATGGGCCGCAGGATTGCGAAACGACGATCTTCCGTTTCCCTTTCGGTCCGAAATAGCTAGTCCGTTTCGGAGTTGCCGAAATGGTGTTTCGGGATACTATACTCTTGACCTTGAGTAGTCGAGGGTGGGGTGACTGTTGCTGTCTCTCAGTGAAGCGGATTGTGGAGTGGAAGTAATGGAAGGTATGAAACAATGATTGTCTCATGAAGGAGCAGATTGATGAGCACACAGAATCCAACAATGACCATCTCTCGGCAGAGTGGATTGTAGAACCACGGGTGGTCATGGAGGCAGCCAAACTAAACCCTAGAAGTAGTGGAAAAAACTTTTGTAGCGCATTGCGGTGGTCTCACGGAGATTGAGGTAGTAGGTGATCCTCCTTGGGCTCAAAAGGACTTAGTTCGCATTGGATGTGTCTTATTGCCTTGAGCATAAAAATTTGAAAGCCAATGTTGTCACCAGGTGGTGATACTTTTTGCAGTTGCTTTCCTTATTTAATTATATAATTATTTTCTTTTCTTTAGTTGCTGTTGCTTTTTACCCCCAGAGTTCTCTTGGAATAAGGCAGGATCTTTGTATGGCTAGAAGAGGCAGCCATTGGGACAAATTGGACTAATGGTTTGTTTGAGCCTTAGGACCGGTTTCATATTGAATGGGCGCTGAAGAATAGAATGCCAGTGGTTTGGGACTATGTGCTTAGCCACTGGATATGGTGCATTTGGCCAAGATAGAAGATGTACATGTAAGAATGCTCATGGAATAAAAGTCATCGTATCTGAGCCACATTACACTTTTTGATGTGGTTGCAATGATAAAAGTTGCTCAGAACAACTTGAGGAATGTAGGGGTCACCATTCCTAAAATTTAGGGAGTTACTATTTTTGGACCCCAGAATCTGTTTGCGTCATTATCTTCGTTTTTGCACGAGGATTAATTCTTTGGTTTGTGCCAAGGTCAAATTTCGCACCGATCATGGAGAATTTTAGACCGGAAGGTTTAAACGGGAAAATTGTTACATGTATGCCATGCGGCACAAATTCCCAAAAGAGAGAGAGAGCATTTAAAAAAAAACGTAATAGGCATAAGGGACAGATCTGAGAATGAAGTTTTGAGGAGTTGAGGACAGATTGCTGTAGTTTCATCAGCTATGGAGAGTACTTCTTCGTCTTTGACTCATGTACAGAGGTAGAGCTTGCTCCCTCTGGTCAACTCTCTCTCTATTCTCAGAGGAAATGCTTTGCATGATGGGCTGATTCTATCGAAGGTACAATTCTGTGTTTTCTTTGCACTTTTGTTGAGGCAAGAGCCTCACTGTCCAAGTTTTCAGGAGTGGCTGTAGGCTTCTCCAATGCAGGAACTAAAGGAAGTAATGACCATGCCACACCGGAACAAGGGTTTTCAGCTTGGATTTAGTGTTGTTTGTGGGATTGTTTTAACGCTGGACAGTAAGAACAATGAATTCAGAGATTTGCAGACTGCAATTCTGCACATGAATCATTGAGTTTTAGTCACAAAAAATGCTTTCCTAAAAGGAACGTTGTTTTGAACATGCTGGGTAGTAAGAACAATGAATTCAGAGATCTACGGACTTCAATTCTGTTGAGAAACCCTTCACCCACAGTTTGCGTTTTTTGCGTTTAGGGTTTACAGCCCCAAAAAGGGCGCCATCCTAGACTGAATGTGCCTATTTATAGGCCACTCTCTCATTCATTCACCACGGCTGATTCATTCAGTCCGTCACCTTTTCTCTCCAGCCTCTCCACTACCCTCACACCCCTTTAGGAAGACATTGCGGTTCGTGGTTCATGGCTGTTTTCATAATCTTCCTTGTGCTACGGCACCCTTGTTCCCTTGTATCACATTCACTCCGTGATTCAGAACTTCATCATTCCATTCATTAGAGTTTCTTCTCTCCTCTTCTCTTCTCCATGTTTGCCGAGTTTACTTCATGTTCCTCCCCGCAAATCCTTCTGTCTCGCTGGTACGTCATCTTTTGACATGGTATCAAAGCTGGATCTGCTCACCTAGCAGCGAAGATCCTCCACTCCAGTGAAGGCAAAGACCAGTGGCGGATTTGGCATCCACTTCTCTTCTTCTTCCGCTGCATCAAAATCTCGTTTTTGCAAATTTCAGGTGTTTCAACTTGCTACCCACATCCTGCTCGCAGAGGACATCTCAGCCGAAGCTGTCCATTGCTGTCTCCATCAGTTGGCGCCCGATTTCCAGCCCTCTTGACGCAGTTTGGAGCTGATTCCAGCCATGCGATTGCTGTTCCTGTGCAGACCTACTGCCGTACAGCCTGCCATGTCATCACAGTCTTGTTGCCTACGTTTTTAGTCTTTCTCTCTCCTGCAAGCTGTCTTGCCTACATTTTTAGTCTCACTTGTTGCCTGCGTTTTTAGTCTTTCTCTCACCTGGTGCTTGCGTTTTGTCTTTTTTAGTCTTTCTCTCTCTTGCAAGCTGTCATACCTACGTTTTTAGTCTTTCTACTGCTGGTCACATCCTCCCACTGGTAGCTCACTTCCAGTCCTTCCACTACCCTCCCACCCGTTGAGGCGGACATTGCGGTTCGTGCTTCACACTGCCCTTGCACCCCTTGAGGCGGACATCGCGGTTCGTGGTTTATGGTGGCTGAGCTTTTCTTCTTCAGTAAGGCACACTGGTAATCCATGACTTCTTTATCAATAGATGACTAGTCTACTGGGTGTTCCTATTGCGGCATGAACAGTTATCCCATCGAAGACTACCGACATCGACCTTTGCTCCCTACCCTCCCTAGAGTATATGCGTCTTCCACCAAGCACTCCTTGTGCCACGTCTCCTTTTTGGGCCATAGAGATCGTTCTGCATCGGCTATCAGAGTACTATGCTCAAGGCAATAAGACATCCGATACGCACTAAGTCCTTTTGAGCACATGGAGGATCCATTGGTGCTACGACCTCCTGGAGATCGTCGCAATGCCAGTGGTAGTTTTCTCCCACTTATTTTCAAGTATAGTGGCTTCCACGACCTACGGATTTGCAGTCCGCTCTATCGAGAGACAGTGATTGTTTGATACTGTCTCCTCGTCAGTTTGCTCCTTCGAGAGACAGTGGCTGCTCGACTCCTTCCTCTTCTTCGGCTACCCCGTCTGCTCCACTGAGAGACAGCGACTGTTGCCCACCTCTTGCTCACATTCTGAGCCCCACCCTTCCCCACCCTCGACTACTTAGGTTCGAGAGGCTATCTCTGGGAGCTCTTCGGCACCCCAGATACCTTCTTCGGCATGACCGGCAGCACTTCCTTCGTCATCAGATATTTCGGAGTTCGTGATTCATGAGTTTTTGGATTCCCTATCTACTTCAGAGGGGGATTCAGAGGGGGATGTTATTTCTTTGCCCTCAAAGGGGGCATCTACTTCTTTGACTTTAGCGGGGATCCCTCCACCTCCCACCTCAGAGGGGGAACCTACTCCTTATGAAGTTTTTCACCCATCCTCTACTTTCTTGGGGTGGCTGTCTTCGACCTGTCATATTTTCTACTAATACCCAGGATCTTCAGATACCACCTAGATTGGGACCTCGGAGGTTCAGCCGCGACTTGTTGGTGACGAGACCTTTGTATTCCTTGCAGCATGGATGCAAGGAGCTAGTGGCTTCTCTCCCGAGGTTGAGTTTCGGGTTTTACAGCTCATCCAATCTCTTGACTATCTTCAAAGATCTCCTTTCAGGTGGTATTCTCAAATTATAGGGTGGATCTTCTTCGTTACTTAGTCAGCATGGAGCCACCTCCCAAGATCGAGTACGGGCATATCCTTATGGTTCTCGGCACCACACAAAGTCCGATATTCCTTCTATGCATTGCATGTTTTCATCATCTTTGTACTAGGGCGCTTGGGGGGCGCTTGGGCAAGTGAACATTTTCCCCACGAGGGACACTGTCCAAGTGGCACCTGCTGCATAAGCATTGCATCTCCACCTCACTCTTGTCTTGTTCCCTTTTTTGGGCCTGAGAGGGGGTGTTGAGAAACCCTTCACCCGCAGTTTGCATTTTTTGCGTTTCTGCGTTTTGCGTTTAGGATTTGCAGCCCCAAAAAGGGCGCCATCCTAGACTGACTGTGCTTATTTATAGGTCACTCTCTCATTCATTCACCACGGCTGATTTATTTAGTTCGTCACCTCCTCTCTAGCCTCTCCACTACCCTCACACCCCTTTAGGAGGACATTGCGGTTCGTGGTTCGTGGCTGTCTTCATCATTTTCCTTGTGCTACGACACCCTTGTTCCCTTGTATCACATTCACCCACGATTCAAAACTTCATCATTCCATTCATTAGAGTTTCTTCTCTCTTTTATTCTCTTCTCCATGTTTGCTGAGTTTACTTCGTGTTCCTTCCCGCAAACCCTACTGTCTTGCTAGTACATCAACTTTTGACAAATTCTGCACATGAATCATTGAGTTTTGGTCATAGAAAATGCTTTCCTAAAAGGGATGTTGTTTTGGACATGTTGGGCAGTAAGAACAATGAATTCAGAGATCTGCAGACCGCAATTTTGCACATAAATCATTGAGTTATGTTTACAGAAAATGCTTTCCTAAAAGGGTTGTTGATTTGGTCATGCTGTACTGTTCTTATGTAGCTGGGATTTACTGAGAAAAGATGAAAACCAACGGTTCTCAGGTTATGTATTTTGAAACATTTCATTTTTGTAACTTTCCATCTTTTAATTGATAAAGAAATACTGAGAGGGGCGCCGTTCTTTAGGGCCAATTTGGTGTTGAGCGAGAGAGTGAGGTCTCTGTTTGTGTGTGTGTGAAAAGACTAGGTGTTAATTGAAGAAACTACCGCTTTATGTGAGTCATAGACCGGTTTCAAATGCATAATAAATTGTGGCTGAAAAGGGAGGTGGCACAATGAGTGTCAAGGGGTAGATGCATATGCTTCGGTGGTATAGGAGCAATTGTCAATGTTGGCAAGTATTGGTGGTGTGTTCGGTAATGTTGCAGTAGGAGCTCTCAGTGGTTTGTCCATCTGCGTGTGGAAAAATCATAGCACCGGTGTGTCAACCTGTAAAAGCGAGGGTGGGAGGGAAAAGAAGAGAAGGGTATCTCCCATTGATGTAGTGGAAATAGGGGAAAAATTAGTAGATGATGCCGAACTTGCAACCTATATTTGTCTTATTTAATGTAGAGGATCTTCGCGGCTCTTTGAGCATCTCTAGCTCTGATACCATGCCAAAAAAACAAATATACTCTGATACCATTTTAGAATTAAAGATATGCTGTGATACCATGTCAAAACATGTGACGAATCAATGCGGAGCGGAGGTGTTAGTCCCCTCACGAGCATCAGATAATACTTTGAATCCCCGTTATGTTGATCTTGACTGAGTCCGATCCAAAGTCGGCTCTAATTGGAAAGCATCAAGATAAAGCAACAACGATTGAGGATGGTGTGCCAAGTTATCCTCCTTCATTTGTTTGGCATCCATTGGTGAATAGTTGTAAAACTTCACCAAATATTGATTGGAAACCTTACCCTTGATCTTTCGCTCTTTGTGTGCCAATATGTACTCAGGTACAATATCTCATCTAGCTCCTTAACCTCGGAATGAATTTGAGCAAATATATCCTCTAGCACATCACCACGAAAAGGCCTCAGTAAGCTCACATGAAAGACATTATGTATTCGCCAGTGTGGAGGCAATTTCAGTCTATAACATGTTGGATTTTCATGACTATTAGATGCACTTGCATGACCAGCACTAAATCCTTGCATGACCAGCACTAAATCCTTGTGCTCCAACGGCCCAAGGGGGTGCAAATACATTTCCATATGGCCCACTATGTGCCCCAAGCATCATGCCTATGCTGCCATACATGGGATTGTGCATTCCACTTGACATACTTGGATACATTGGGTGTTGAGAACCATGTAGTGGTTATTGCATACCACAGGGATTCGTACCATACATTCTCATATGTGGTCTTTGACCAACTATTGCATGAAAAAAGGTGCCACCATCCTTGCTGTCCATATTCCCATGGATTGGCACTACCAAGTTGGCAAGGCATTTGCACTTGTTGTCCCACAAGTACTAACTGTTTGTGCTCATAAGCAACTTTGGGCTCTTCCAATGGAGGCTTAGGCATTTCCTATTGTTCTTCTGGTAGTCTTGGCTCTTGAAGCTCTAGAAGGTATCTACTTCTCTTTGTCTTTGTTCTTCTTCTTTGGGGCATTCAAGAATCGAGTAAATTGAGAATCCTTTACCAATTCAACAAAGAGATTTGTTGCTATTTGTTAACCCTCAAATGATGAAAAAGGTGGAGAATCTGAAAAATCTAAAGCAAAAGACAAGGCCAAGGCAAAAGTGAAACGGAATATGAAGGCGCGTCAAGAAAAATATGGAAATACAAGAAGTGCAAAAAAGTCCTAAATCAGGGAGAAAGGCACATGAGAAAAAGCACAAGTCAATACCTTTGTAAAAGAGTGCAACCTGCACCATGATTTATTTTAAGGGCGCCGGGCTCTCACCTGGTCGGCGGGCTCTCATCTGACCCGTGCAAATTGTAATGGTAGATGGGCGGTAGGAAGGAAGCTAGGAAGATAGGAGGACAATGGGAAAAATGGCCTAGGCCACAACCAGAGCCATGTAAAAAAGGGGATAAGGGGATGACTGCCCAAAAGGGATTTAGGGTTTTGTATATAAAGTTGAAAAGTGAATGAGAAGCTCATTCTTGTATGTGGACAAAAGTCGCTCTCATTTTCTTCTTCTTCTTCTTGCTTTCTTGAGCTTGTGTTTGAGAGAGGGAGTGTGAGAGTGAGGGAGTGAGTGTGTGAGAGTGAGGGACCGTGGTGAAGCTCTACTTTTTTTCCTCTCTTCTTCTCTTCTCTTCTCTTCTCTTCTCTTGCTTACGGCAATGGAGCTTGGAGCGTGGAGCTTGAGGATCGAGCTCGCTTGAAGCTTGTACTTGGATCGTGGAGCTACTGGAGTGCTCGGGAGAGGAGGCAACTCGATTGGGGATGGAGATAATCTCATTACACTCGTAGAGATAGCGCGTGGGCTATGTGAGAGGTAGCCATTAGTGCTCGGCTTGAAACGCTTGAAGGAATAAGTGGTTTGCGGGTCTTGGTGAGTTCGTTCCATCATTTTGGTTCTGTTGTCGGGACAAACGGATTTAAGCCTTGAGTGCTTGTGCACTTCGAATCAAGCATAGAAGTAGGGTTTTCCTCGAACTGGTGCTTGAGGTAGATAGGTAGGAAGCGGGGGAGTTTGAAGAGGTATTCGATCTCTTTAGCAAGTAAGTTTTTGGGTTTTTGGATTTGGGAAAGCATGTTAGAGTAGTGTAGGTATTTGTTTTGTGATTTGGATGCATTAGGGTAGGAAAAAACAAAGAAAAAAAAGAAAAAACAGGCATTAGGGTTTTTACTGTCATAATAGGGCAAGAGGTTTTGATTTGTTTGTCGATTTGTATTTTGGAGTTTATTTGCTATTCTGGATATACACAATCCTTTATTAGGGTCTATTATTACATTTTGGAAGTTTGTGCGATCCATGACCAAAATTGTTAGAATCGAGTGATTTTCGTCATCCTTGGAAACTCGTTCGCAGGAATTGGACTCGGACGGTCCGATTCCCAAAATTGGAGGGGCTGATTTTCGGATTTGGATCAACCCATCCTGTCTAATTTTGAAAATCGGACATCCCAGAATCGGACGCACAAAAATTGAACACAAAAATTGGACCATCCAGAATCAGACACTCCAAAATCGGATGTCTGATTTTGATAATTGGACCTTTGAGAATCACACATAAAATTGTCAAAATTGGAGAGGTGAATAGAATACAAATTTGACACATCTAACCCCTGAAACCGACCCAAAGACTTTATAGAGTCTAAAGTACATCATAGATCCATCAGTGGGCTGAAATTTAGAGCAAGTAGATCAAAACTTGGCTATGAACGGTCCTTCAAATTGCGCATGGTGTTTAGCATAACAGCCCTGCGGGCCGGGGAGGTATGCCCCCTTTGGAGCCTTGCAGAGGGGGCTCCCCTACACCTCCCCCAAGTAGGTTGGAGAGAAAATGTGCGTCATGACAAGTCCTCCAAATTAGATCCTAGTGTAGTAATGGCTCTGCACAAGCATAGATTCTCACTTGTAAAATAGTAACCAAAAGCCCATATCCGAACAAAGATAAATAAAGATCCTAAAACCTCAATGGGCCAATCTAGCCAACAAGGGCAACAAGACCACACCGCAAAAACATGTAGGTGTTGCATTTGGACTGCATCTAGTCAAGGCGGAATGTAACAATATCAAGCTACAACTGCGAGGATGACTAGACATGACAGTCTCGATGATATATGCACCTCGAGCGGCACTGCACAGATGACCTAAGATATCAATGGAGAATCCATATTTGGTTGTGTAGTTGGGGACTCAAGGGCATGTATCAGAAGGCTTGAATTTATAAGCCAAGACTCGGAAGATGAAGACATAGTACTGCCTACTTATCTTAGGGTTAAACTCACCGAAAAAAAGAGCATAGTATCGATGCTCTCATTGATGAAGTAGCTGATTTTAATATCTTGACCTATGAAGCATGGATCCTACTAGGTTAATCAGAGCTCACACCAACTAATGCAACTCTTAGTCCTTATGGGGGACAACCACAAGCACTTATCGGGAAGTGTAAAATCCTTGTAACTATTGAAATGGAAAGCTTGCCTATCCTATTCCATGTTTCTCCAAATAGTGCAAATTATGGAAAGGAAACCCTCTTAGGAAGACTCTTTAAAAGTGCGACGAAGTGTTAGGCCAATTATGTTGCACAGAGGATACACTTGATACTACCAAGTGTGAGGATAATCACAACCTTTAGCAAGGATGATCTCATTAAACCTTGAGAGAAAGACAAGGAATGTTTTGACATATCAAACAAGCCTAGTAACAAGAGCAAGGACTTGTTGAAAGAGTTGATACAAGCGCATGTTGAATAGAGAGAACCAGTGAGCGAGGCCATGCTTGAAACAAGGTCAGGAGACAATGCCAAGGACAGGCTTTGGACTTACAAATATCGTAGAAGACCACAAAAGAAGCCCAAGCCTTATAGACGAAGGTATCGGTGGAGAGCCAACACAACGCCGCGATGGATATCCAAAGCATTGCCACGTGCTCAAGGGTATTACGCAGGTAATGGATGGGTGTGGATACCAAAGCCCCTTGCTAAACCATCTCTATTAGTTGAAGGCTAGATCATATCAAAAGCAAAGAAGCGAAGGAGGAAATCTAAACAAAAATCCAAGCCTCGAGTCAACAACATTGGAGTGGCTGAGCCCCTCATGATTGAAATCAAGAAACTAAACGTGACTGCTCGAAAGGTAGATCCTCAACCTGGCGTGTTGAACAAGTAGATATCAGATGTAACCGTCGGGTGTGCACAAAGACTACTAGTGCCCAAGGGGCCTTTGAGTTTCCAAGAGGATGATGAGCACCACAGGCGCAATGTTGCTCATGATAAGGCTGATTACTCAACAAAGCAAATGACAGAATCATCAAACAGCAACGAGCAAATCTTCTAGCGAGTGCCAAGTCCACCTAGGAGTCTTAAATCTCCTACACCCTCTTTCCCTAAACAGACACAGGAAGCACAACAGTAGTCATCAAGTGCAGTTGCTCAATCCCAATCTCTATCTCCATATGAGCTTCCAAATATCCAAGATGCGGGACATGACACCACCCTTAGCTCTCAGCCTAAGTGCAATCCATCATGACTAGCTCAACTGATGCTTGATTTGCACAAGAAAATGCGCAAAGGGCAACAAAAGACATGACCACTTTTGATCTGCTTAAGGACTTGACACCACAGTCTACCAATAGTGGCCAATGCACTGAACTAGCCGCTACTATTTCCAATTAGGAATCACAACAGTCTCAGCCTTTGGCCGTGACGATGCCCCTTGCAGAACATGTCCTTAGTAATTCACATGTGGAAGAGGTGTCACAACCAACACCCTTGACACCTCCAACACTTCCAAAGCACCTAAAGCCTAGGCTTGAGGAGAAATCTCTCGAAGATTTGGCCAAGGAGATGGCACATTTGACCAATGAACTAAAGACGAAGTGCATGATGAAGCTTGATCAAAAGCTGATAGCCATCACACGTGCGTATGTCCATGTGGACATTGAAAGGCCAACACCAGAGCACACAAAGCTCATAGCCGAACCCCTGACTTGGGATGAGCAACAACATGTTTGCTCCCGCTATGTAGCTGTTTCCGAAGAAGTCATAAAGGACATCCCATAGGCCATAGCTAGAGAATTGCACTTGATACCCTCACTCTATATTACTCAATGCAAGGCAAATGAGGAAAATCTTGAAGCAATCAAACGAAAAGGAAAAGGGCAAGGCAACTTTGTGCAGAAATGTACTCCAACCAGAGTTTGGCAGCCTAAATTGGCCACTGACTAATGACGCTTGCTGAGCAAAGGAAAGCCCTTTGGATATCAATACATGATCGGATGTACGTTGCCCCGACCTCATTAAGAGTGTTGGCAATGGTCCATGAGGTTCAGCTTTCTGCCATTGTCCAAAAACATCCCTTGTACGATAAATTGCTTCTAGAAGAAGATCTACACGTGGCTAGTAGGCTAGGAGTAGGGAACATGGTTCTTGATGTTAGCGCATATGTCTTCTGCCTCACTCAAGATCTTGCAATCCTAGATCTCTATGCTTTCTATCAATACAACCCTGACTTCTTCAGTTGGATTCGTCCAAGCTTATATGACATGAATCCTAAAATGTCTCTTAGTTCTATATACTAGTCACCCAAACCTCCTGAGCAAGAAAAAACAGCTCTAAACACAATACCCGCACTGATAAGAAGCGATGGAAGTATGTTCCAATGGGTAAGGATAAGAGCCTAGAGCAAATGCCCCCCGACCTGGAGCAACTGTCAACGCAATCGGATGAGGGGCTAAACGAAAGAGAAGTGGCTAAACAGCTAGACTCTTCACAAAGAGAGGTAGTTATACCCTTTGAACCTAGCGAGGCTGTTCAGTTGGTCACAAATATGTCCCATGAGAACACACTAGAGAAAGAGAATGCTGAGGCCCAACCAAGCACATCAATGGCTGATGTGATTTAGGGACTTGAGTCTTTAAAAGATACACCTCAATTGCCCTACAAAAAGAGGAGAAAACAACGAAAACAACGGCAATTGCAAGTGGCTGTAGACGGCAAGAAGATTGAGGCCAAGAGTACTGAAGAGCTGAGGAAGAAATCATTGAGTCCACCCACAAATGAACCCATTGTCATCCCTTCTAATAGCAGTGAAACCTTAGACACATTTATGTGTTCTGATAAGTCAAAGCAACCATTATCATCAACGGTTGCTTGCAACACTCAATCCACCGACAATAGAACTTACATTGACCAATCAATAGTGGATATAACACTGTCACAACATGTTGACAAAACTATACCAGTCACATCTGAGGAGAACCATGACACAATAGCAGCAAAGTCTCAGGAGAAACATGAAAATCCCGAGAACATAAGCAATCCTAGCATTGACAAATCTTGCTCATCTAGGCTTGAGCCCCTAGCTATGCTAAAGCCTAGGGAAACTCCCAAAACCTTGCATGAGATAGCAACCAAGCAAGCCTTCATAGAACATAGAAGTGTCACAGAGTGCTTGACTGAGTTGGAGGCTAAACTTAAATTATTTACACATGCTCATGTCCTTGTAGACATGGGCACATTCCCCAGCTTATGGAATATTTGCCATATCCGCTATCCTGGGAAGAGCAATAATATCTTAACGAGCACTATGACAAGCTCCTACATGAACACATGCAACTTATCTCTGACGAGGAGGCCAACGAACTACGCTTAACTGTGACATTTAACGAAGCGTTTTGCCAACTAAATCTCTTAGAGATAAGAGTAACTAAAGCGACAATCAGAGGGTCGAAGTCAATTTGAAAAACGTTGTTTTGAAAACTGTGCTACAATGGCCAAACTTGGAGCCCAGATTATGACAGTCTTAGAGGAGCGATTGACCAAATGGCAGTCTCAAAGAGACCCGACCTATGTAACGCCAACTTCCTTTTGAATATTGACTGCCGTTCGAGGTATGGACTTAGCTGGAGCTAGCCAAGAGAACTCTTTGATTGATAAAATTCTCACTTAGGAGAAGCTACATGTTGCCAGTAGACTCAGACAAGGTACCATGCTACTCGATCCCCTCTTGCGCTGTGTGGATCCGTCGTCGATCATGGGGCAAATGATGCCTACCTCGTAAGCTTACTCTCCACCAAATCATTCGCGCCATAGCTGCCTGCAGGAGTTGCATGGAACAAAAAAAATAGTTGGGTCATAACCCTAACTGCAGAGAAGCCATAGCTTTTCACCTTCAAGCTTTTTTAGCTTACCTCATCTTTATTCTCTCTCTCCTACCTAGCTAAGGCCACTCTAATCCATTGACTGTTTGAAGTTCCAAGCAAGATTCATTACTCAATTAAGGAGGGAAGTGTTTCTGGAAGACCTGAAGCACCAACATCAAAACTCAAGCTCCTCTTGTACTTCATATTCTCACTATTTCTTCTCATTGGAGTTATCAGTAGTAAATTTTTACATTCCTTGGAGGTTACTGAAGATTTGGAAGAGTTCAAGGAAATTTAGAAGGCATTTGCAAGCCGGCACTCAAAAAGCATAACCATAAAGATAGTGCTAACAAATACTAAGCATAGTGTGTTTTCACACTATCTTTTTGTGTCCTTTGGCACATTGGGTTTCAACTCTTTTTGCTGGTCAAAAAGTCAAGGATTTGAAGTTGGGTTCCAATGCCAAACATAAAGATTTCTAAGTGGGTGCTTCTCATGAAGAGTAACATGTATCTTATGGCCCATTTACGCTACATAGAAGATGTTACTTTGCCTACAGGAAGACATGGAGCTGCCTATATTCAAATACCATCAATGTATCCATTTGAAGACCTTGAAGACATGAAAGTGTAAAAGTTTACAGTCATTTTCGTTGCCTCAAAGATAATGATACCTTTGCTTGAGGGGGGCATGGACATGAGACTAATGCATATGCAAGAAAAGTCAATGAAGAAGTAGATCAGGAGGACCTAGAAGAAGAGGACCAAAAGACCAAAGAGAAAAAGAATAAGAAGAAGAAGCAGAAAAATCATGAAGACTTTGAAGCGCAAGCAAAGTGAAGAACAAGTACATGATAAAAAAGAGCAAGTTGGACTTTAACGATAAGAAGACCTACAATGAATTGAAGATCTATGTCAAAAGAAATGTTGAAAACTGCAAGGGCTTGACGGTCCTTAAACCCAATTTTTACTAGACTTTTTTAGCCTTGTAATGCTTAGCCCTAATACTTCTGACATAAGCTTGTAAATTCCTCATGTAGCCTTGTACTACAGCCTCTGTATACTTTGTGAGGTCCCCTGTTATAGCCTCGTGATGTCCACCATGTTTGTGGTACCACACTTGGCCTTTTCTACGATAACCTCTGGTGTTTTTGTCATGTTTATGGTGTGCCCACACTTTGCAAGTATTGCTCTCACTAAAGTCTCTACACACTTTGTACTTTTTGGTTGTGATTGAGGAGGGGTGTTGAGATATTTGTAATCACACCTAATGTAGCGTCTTTGTATGAGGCAGTTTAGGCTTAGGATATGCAGGCAGATTGAATCCCATATGCACAGAGAGGGAAAGCTGCTACCCATCCAACAACCATAAAGCATTGTACTTGACTACTACTTTTTATATGGAATGAATACAATGTCCTCTTGCCACTTAAACCAAGCCAAGGCCACTCTAATCTGAAGTTTTCAACAAGTATTCAACCATCAAATCAGCAAGTAGGGGAAGCTATGAAGGGTTTTTGAAGATCATCAAGTCAAACTCAAGCAACAAACATCAAATTTTAAACTAGTATCTTTTGATACTTCATTGCCATTGCTTGTTTCTTTTGACACATACAAAGATCAACTCATTGCGGGTTATTCTCAGTCATTTGAAGCTGATTTCCATCATAGAAATGACCAAAATCAAGTCTTTTATGAAGATGCTTCTCATGAAGAGTAACATTACTCTTGTTGCGCAATTCAATTATTTGGAAGACTTGTTTATTCCGCTTGCAGGGATGGATGGATTTACTTGTTTTGAATAGCAATCGATGAATTTATTTGAAGATTTTGAAGACATTTCTGCTGCCTCAAAGATGATGATACCTTTTCTTGAGGGGGACATGGACATAAAGACTCATACAACTGGTGCAAGCAAAGTCAATGAAGAAGCAGATCAAGAGGACCAAAAGATCAAATAGAAAAAGAATAAGAAGAAGAAGCATAAAAATCATGAAGATCATCAAAGGTAGATTGGAAGGAGATGACACCTTTATGTGCAATACAATATGCTGTTTGAGACAATGCTTTGTACTTTTAGTGAAGTGTCTTGTCTTTGTCGGTCCTATATAAGATTGTGTTTATGAGTCCAAGCTGCCATCTTGGAACCTAGTTCACTTATGTAACAGTTTGTCTCTACTTGTCTATGTCATCATGAGTTGGGTTTTCACGTTCCATTTGCCATAACATCTGCCATGCTCTAGATCCGTGTGTTTTTACAATCAATAGTCTTCTAACTATGTACTATCTACGTATGCATGCATACTCGCATACTATTTGTACCACAATCTATACATAGTTTGGGTCCTCAAGTGCAAGACAATACTCTCAGCTTGCTTAGAGTTCGATTTGTCTTCCAAACTAATGAAACTACGTCTTGTGCACGATAAGAAGACTAGCACTACCCCTAGGGAGAGACCACATATGAGAGGTTTTTAATTGTAGGTATTGAAGACTCCAACAAAAGTGTCGTTAGCTCTTCATTAACACTCAACTCTGAATTCTCATCCTTTATCATCATGCAAGCCCACCAAAGAATCGTCGCACACAGAATCCCTAGAACACCAACACCTTTGACAGCCATAATGCAACTCCCAACAAAGAGCAATCCTATCTCCAACTACAATCACCCTATTACCATAAAATCCTACTAATAAAGTATCCCAACGATGTAACGTGCTTGTCTATCGACTGACCAGGCACGTTTTTAGCGGTCCATTGAGAGACAAATCTAAGCGATGCCGCCCCGCACTCCCATAGAATGTTACAGGGTTTGTTGCCTAGGGTTTCTCGAGTTCGCCTCGCAACTGAGCGTTCGTGGCCGAATCCACTAGGATCGACTTGAAACTTGGGTTCCTAGTGATCGAGGTCTCTTGATAGTATTCTAGTGTCGGGTCTTGGATATCCTACTTTATGCAGAAATACTCAAGCCGCAGTAGGCCCATGCCACACTTGGTTCAAAGAGAATGGGAAATGAGAGGGATGCGCCTCTCAACCTCCCTACTTGTAGGGCATAGTTCCATTCCGGTCCCCTAAAATGACATGAATCGGGTTCTAACTTAACAATTTCTAAGGGTAACCTTCTGAGAAGCCTCTCGATTCTTCGGGACCACCCTATTGTAGGACAGACTCGTCGGGGGTTCCGCCCACCTGCTTCCCTTGATAGCTTTAGTTTTCTAATTAGGTCCTATTACATTTATGTGCGACATTTAGAATCGGCTTCCTTAATTAAGCCTTTTTAGGAAATAGGATTCGTTCGTGTAATTTACAGCACAAACACGAATATAGAGCAAGTAATCCTTTTGACAACAAGTTCCTTAACTTATCTTTAAGTTAATCTTTGTCTCTTGCCCATATAGGAGAAATTATATGTTCCCTTTTGTCCAACAAAAGCTCCCGGTCCAAACATGGTACCATAATTTCCATTCATTATTTAGAATAGAATCTTCCAACGCCACATATATTGGGCTCATGTCAGTCTTCAACTCCGTTCCGGACTAGGCAAGGGGTGTCTAGAGCTCCACTGACCCCAAGCGACCTAGGAGTGAGAGACAACTTCCGTGGTTGGCCTTTTCACCACTCGACCTTCGGCCTGTGAATCGAGCAGTGCCCTTCTCGGGTTGAAACATGGCGTGACCTTGGAGATGATCCATCCGCGCAAAAATATCATCTCATTAATTAATGCAATTAAGAATCAAACACAATAAAGGCAATCAACCCTAATATCATTTTCCAAGAAAACATTCCTTTATTCCCATGGCAACTTGTCATCACAGACCCTTGCCATGAATTTTGCAACAATCACAAGCACTTGTAATAATCATCCAAAGAATAATCCAACAATCAATTGAATGCAAAAGCATTTAGGGCATTGTTTAATTAATTCAACAAAACCAATTGTATTTTTTTTCAACATTGTAAGAATAGTCGCGATAACCTTCCTGTTGCGTACTTGCTCTCCCCCTTGGAATCAAGAGCGGTTCTATGTAAATTTTACTTAATATCCCCTTCTTTCGGCTAAGGCATATGTTAAGGTTTCAAACACTGTACAAGACATAAGTTCTATTGATTACTTATATTGATCGATAACCTAGCCTTCTTTCCAACAAGTACAAAAGCATCAGTCTTTCCTTTGACTAAGGGTTTCCTAATCCCTAGAGCTTTCCACTTACCTTTGAAGCTTGGAATTGTAGTTTGTACCTAGCCCAATCCACAGATTGGGTTGATGAAGATAGTAGTTGCCAGACAGACCCCAAGGCATCTTAGTTTTAGCCCTTATGATTGTTGTTTGTGTTAACTATGCATAACATCAAGATTTCAATCTGCCAAACATGAGCTATTAGTTCATGTTATTGGCAAGAGCTTGGGCAAAGCCTAGAGTTTCTGGGATGAGTTTCCTTTAGGCTAGATCGCTTACCATGCCATCCATCAAGCGTGCACGTTGCAGTAAATACCTTAAAGGCGATGAAAATGGCCCTACTATTGCGAGAACGGGGAGTTGACAATGCTTGAAGCCTTATATGTTGTTTATGAATTTATCCCATAGCATCTAAATGCAATTAACTTCTCTTGAAAGAAGCATTTGGGAAACTCAATCCTTCGAATAGTCGAGATGAATTTTACATTTTTTAACAAACTGTTTCTTATGTGGTAAAGTTTGGAACTAAACGTATCACATGCGGGAAATTAAGCAATCATCTATCAAATTGGGAATACATTACTTATGACTGGTACCGTAGTTGGATTGGCAGTGATGCCCTCACCCGAGGCTTCGTTGCTTGTTGTGGTGTTGCCATTTGTGCGTGATACGTTCTGCTTGGGGGCGATCCTTGGTCTTTCCCTCTTTTAGGCGCGACTCGCACAAGATTTCAGCGGCCACTCACTTGAGAAGAGAGCCAATTGGGGAAAGTTTAGCTTGTGGGATGGAGGACAATTTCGCGAGAGATATAGGGAGTAGATTCGCGGGCAAAGGGGAAGAAAGATGTGTGCGGCCACCCTCTTAGTAGGGAAAGGGGAGAAGATTCTTCAAAAAATCTCTCTTCCTCTCTCTCTCTCTCTCTCTCTTTCTCTCTTTTCTTCTCTCTTTTCACTTCTCTTTCTTCTTTCTCTTCTTCTTCTTCTTCTTCTTCTCCTCTCTCTTTTTACCTCTCTTCTCTCTCTCTCTCTCTCTCTCTCTCTCTCTCTTTCTCACTACCCGTGTAGTAGCAGATTGAGGCCTCTTATGATGGAGGGGGGGTTTATAGGAGAGAGGAGGGTTATTATGGAGGGGGCATGTGAAAGAGGGGGAGTGGTAGTGGTCTTTCCCCACCCACCACTTGTCCTAAGGTATGGCGGATTGGTCAAGAGGGGGGGGGGGGGGGAGGGGAGGTGGTAGGCTCGTGGCCTCCCTCCTCCATCATCGTCATCATCATGTTCTTCCGCCTCGTCATTGTCGACATTCCTCTTCCCCTCGCCTTTCATGTCGTCTCTCTTTTCTCCATGTTTGTCATCGTCATACTGTCTCCCCTCCTGCAGTCATCTTCCACTTCTTCGACTTCATCTTTCACTTTCTTAACTTTCTTCCCCCTACGTCATCTGCCACTTTTTCCTCTTGTCGGCGATGATAGGGGGGGAAGAGAATTTAAAAATAAACTTGATTTACTTTAACTAATTTGGAGGGGGGTTTTTATAGGCTGTGGCGGAACGTTACAAATGAGCTTCATCCACACCACCACCACAACTCCTCCACGGCAAACCATAGCAGTCTCTTTCAACCACGTCTTCGGTGCATGCTAAAGCTTGCTACCCACGATGGAGAGTGCCATGGGACTAGCACTCGTCTAGGAGGGGGATAATGTTAACCCTCAAACGAACAAGGTGGAAAATTCGAAGAATCTAAAGCAGAAGACAAGGCTAAGGCAAAAGTGAAACAAAAGATGAAGGCATGCCAAGAAAAATATGGAAATACAAGAAGTGCAAAAAAGTCCTAAATCAAGGAGAAAGGCGTACAAGGAAAAGCGCAAGTCAATACCTTTGTAAAAGAGTGCAAGGCGCATCGTGATTTATTTTAAGAACGTTGGGCTCTCACCTGTGCAAATTGTAAAGGTAGATGGGTGGTAGGAAGGAAGCTACGAAGATAGGAGGACAATGGGAAAAAGGACGCAGGCCATGTAAAAAAGGGGATAAGGGGATAACTGCCCAAAAGGGATTTAGGGTTCTGTATATAAAGTTGAAAAGTTAATGAGAAGCTCATTCTTGTGTGTGGCCAAAAGTGGCTCTCCTCTTCTTTTTCTTCTTCTTGTTCTTGCTTTCTTGAGCTTGTGTTTGAGTGAGGGAGTGTGAGATTGAGGGAGTGAGTGTGTGAGGATGAGGGACCGTGGTGGAGAAGCTCTACTTCTTCTCCTCTCTTCTTCTCTTCTCTTCTTTTCTCTTGCTCAGAGCAATGGAGCTTGGAGCCTGGAGCTTGAGGATCAAGCTCGCTTGAAGCTTGCACTTGGATCGTGGAGCTGCCAGAGTGCTCGGGAGAGGAGGCAACTCGATCAGGCATGGAGGTAGCTCACTATACTCATAGAGATAGATATCGCATCGGCTATGTGAGAGGTAGCCATTAGTGCTTGGCTTGAAATGCTTGAAGGAATAAGCGGTCTGTGGGTCTTGGCGAGCTCGCCCCTTCACTGTCCTCATTCAATCTTTGAACCTATAATCAAATTCTTCATACTCTTGTTGGTCATCAGCATCTTGAGGTATGGAAGTCCTTACATTTGGGTCATTTTCCACATTTTCAGCTTGTTGTCCATGCTGAGAACCTTGTCTAAGATCATGCATTGCATTTCCCCTTTCACCACGTGAATGATGAAACTGAAAAAATCATCACCACTTGATCTTGTATCACCGTGAAGGTATACTTGCTGTAATCAACAGCTGAGCATAATCTCAGCAGCAATCCAAAGCTTGTGACTTGCAATCAGGTGCCTCGAGCCCACCAATGCAAAGGATTTGATGGTATCCTTGGGATGGAACCATGAAACTAGCCTTCCTCCTGCGGAGGGGTGGTAATAACTTTATTAACTTAATTATAACAAGCAATAATTACGAAATTCTGAAACATAAACATTTACCCATCAATCTTAGACATTAGGCACGTTGTTGGCCCCAAAATTGGTGCCCCTTTCGATATTTCTTTATCTTTAATTACAATTGAATTCGAATACAATGGGATTTCTGCAATCCCCTTTACAATCCAAAAGCCCCTTTCGGTATTTTGTTATCTTTAATTATAATTGAATTTGAATACAATGGGATTTTTGCAACCCCCTTCACAATCCAAAAGCCCCTTGCTGTCAATATTGACTTGCAAGTCTTCAAATTGATTCGCCCCCTGATTTACTCGGGCAATTGGCTTTCATGGACTCTTTGGAAAATGAAAATTTGTCCTAAATTCAAATGTTGGCTGGTCCCTCACTTGAATCTTGTTGAGAATTAATTCTTAGCCTTGAAAATTCAAGTCTTGAGGCTTCAATCTCTTGGCATGCTTCTTAAGGTTGCTGTCGAACCCTAATTTCTATTGTAAATTAGGGTTTACAGCATAGAAAAATGCAATTTCTCAGCCTTCAAGAATTAGAATGTTGAGATTTTTAAAGTAAGGCTAGGAAATGGTTGAAGAATAAGAGAGAACGTTGAAAATGTAGAAAATTTAGACTTCCATCGTGAGAAAATGGAAGAAATCAGTTGTTGCCTTGTCTAGACAACCATGAAAATTCTTTCCATTGATGGAACATACCGAATATGTGTGTTTGTCTGAAACAGCTGTCAAACAATTGTAACCTATTGCCGTAGTCTCTTCAAGGCATGTCATAGCTCCGGGAGGCTCTCTTGCTAGCTAGAAATGGCCCGTCAATTGTTGTAGCAGATATAACAGTATTCTCTTAGTCCCTCTTAGCTTGCACAAGGTTGGAATGACCCTCTCTCTGTTCTCTCCAACCTCAAAAAATGTCTTTCCCACTTGCATGGCCAAGTTTTGCTTAGTGGCAGCCTTCTAATCCATTTTTTCAGCATTATTTGAATTATTAATTAGCTGTAAAATTTTAAAAATTAATTTAATAATTATTTTAGTACCTAGAAAATTCCCAAGTGCTACCGAGTCTTTTGTAGCCCTCGGATTGGCATTAAGTATCATTAAATGTCAAATCCCTAGTGTCATCAATTGATACTTATGGCTAATAAAATGTCTTAGGCCGGATTTTTGGCACTAGATACCATCCAATATTTGTGCAATATTACTTAAGACAACTTTTGTCTTTGACATCCATTGATTTCCTTGGGTCCTTGGCTTATAAATATGGAATAATCTCAATTGCACTTCACATATGCAACACATACTTAAACATTTGATAAAAAACTAATCGAAATGTTAAGTAGAGCAATCAAAATTTCACGTCCATGTGACACTAGTTGGACGAATTTTGACTGGATAAAAGATAGATTGATGATAGCCTTGGATGGGTCTTTCTTTTAAAGCCTAGGATGGTAGTCTTGATCGGCTTGTCTGAACAAATTTTGAATCTTCCCTGGTAAACTAGGGAATATTTCCTCTATTGTCAGATTGGAGATGCTACCCTTGGACCCTTGTCAGGGGGGACTACTAGCCCCATGAGGTCCCCCCTAGTGAGGGGTTGCTTTCATAGCCCTTGGATCCCAAAATAGGGGTTCCATGATAACTCCCACCCCGCAACTCCATACAGTGTGTTTGGAGTTGCTACTAGCTTACCCAAAGGCTAGATCCACAAAGGTCACCTTTTTGCTTTCAGGTCACATAGGCCTTATTTTATATACAAGTTAGGATCCAACCAATGTCCTAGCTCACACATGGCTTCTTCTCATAATGGGGACCTTACAACTTAGAGCACCATAGATCATTGTTGGCACCTTACGAGGGAGCAAACCTTTTGATCAATTGTATCTTTTGGAGACATATTTGTATGCATATTTTAACATGAGAGGGCAAACCTCTTTATCAATTGTATCTTTTGGAGACATACGTGCAAAGCATGTTCTCCACTGTTTGGTTCCCTCTTTTAGTTCAATTATTACATTGGATGATTGGAAGAATACAAACTCCAAGTTGTTGCCAAATTTAGAAATACAAGGTCACTTCTAGATCTCAGCAAATTGATGGGGTGATTGTAAAGCTTTAATAGTAGTTTGACTTGGTAGAAATCTTGCCATTTGTATCAAAAAGTTTGACTACAATCTACATAATATTATGGTCTCTATTGGTTCATCGATAGTCTTGATTTTAATTAACACTTTATTATTTAGGATCTACAAATGATGTCAAGTTTCTACTTGTATGAAAATACTAATATAGGAGTTGAATCTGTTCATCTTAGTTTCCAGTCGGATCGCATTTCATTTAGGCATTTTCACACTGTTCATGGCATTTCTAGTTAGGGGTTGTATTGTAGATTTTTGCCATGTGGCATGCAACATACTGGCTAGTTGCTGCATTCACATTAAAATGTTAGTGGGCTAGACTTTTTGTCTCCATAGGTAATAGTTGATTAGTTTTTGAGGTGCGGCTATGCTTATTGTCTCCCATGATGAAGGTTTATCATTGTCAAATTGATACTTTGAGGAGACAAGTGATAGTTCTTTGTAGTTGACACATTAGAAGACCAAGAAAAGGCAGTGCGCAAGGTAGAGCACTCTTTGACCTCTACAAACCAAAACCAATAGCAACGTCACATCATCCTCCTCTAACACTTAAGTGTTCAAGATCTAATGTTCTATTTATAGAATTCTTTTACCATCAAGATTTGTATTCAACTGTCAAAGCAAAAGAGGAAGATAGATTGCCAAATGCAAGATGAACAAGCTAAAACCAAGTAGATCAAGTCTATTCATGTAGCTCTTGATTATTGATTGAACGATTATGGCTTTCCACAATTCCAAGTATTAATAGTAAGACCATTTAAAGTATGTGAAACACTAGTAAAGAGTTGTCAATTTGCGAAATGAATACAACAGATGTATACTCATACAACAATTTCACTGGCAAAACTTAATACAATTTAGCTTTCTGAAGATGATGTATAGAGTATGCTTAGAATTATTTTTCTATACAAGCCTAGCGGATCATTATTTGAGCTATTACGACTGTAACTAGCCTTCTGTGGATGGGTGGTAATTCCTGATTACAACTTAATTACAGCAGCAAATAGTTAATGCAAATCTGAAAATACAAATTTACCTATTGATCTTGGACAATGCATACCCAATTGGCCCCAAAATTGGCGTCCCTTTCGGTATTTCTTTAGCTTTATTGAAGAAGAAGAAGATTTACAATGGGATTCTCCCAATCCCTTTCGGTGTTGGAGATGGAAAATGCCACAAATTTAATTATTTGCTGGTCCCTCCACTCGAATAGGCTAAAAACAGCTTCAGCCTTGTCGAATCCAAGTCTTGGAGCTTCTAATTTCTGATACGCTTCTCGAGGCTGCTGCTAAACCCTAATTTCTTCTGCAGATTAGGGTTTATAGCAGAGAAATCTGAAATTTCTCAACCTCCAAGGGTCCAAATGCTGTGATCTTCGGAGCAAAGCTGGAAATGGCTGGAAGATGAGAGGGAAAGCTGTAGAGAGAGAAAATTCAGAGTTTTGTCGCGAAGAATGACTAAAAATCAGTCAAATGCAGTTGCTACCGTGTCACAAAAGCTTGTAGATGCAAAGAACTGAAGAAAATCAGTCATTTATTGCTGTTGCCCTGTCTCAACAGCCTATAGATGTTGTCTCCTACTGTTGATTGGTCTTTTCCTGCCCTTGGTAGCCTCAAAAGGTTCTCCAATGTCTGCAAACTAGACCAGCAGTCTCCCCTCCCTATAAAAATGGCTCTCTCTAGTCTCTAAAGGCGTTTTTCAGTCTTGCATGGGCATTTTTGACACAAGTGGCAACCTTCCCAAATGGTTTTTCTGGTATTTTTCATAATTAAATATTATTTTTCATCATTTAAATACTAAAAATTATTCTAATAATTATTTTGGTGCCCTGACAAATAATTTGACTGGCCAATAATTAAATTGGCTAGGCAACTTCCATTCTCTTCTCTACGTCATCTTTGACCATTAGATTGGTGGTAGGTACCATTAAACGCCACTTCTCTAGTGTCACCAATTGACACTTATGGCCAAATGGATGACTTAGGCCAACAACTGGCACCAGTTACCGCCAAGTACATGTGCGGTATAACTTGCAACAACTTTTGCCTTTGACATCCCGTGATTTCTTCGGGTCTCGGGCTCATAAATTTACTTTAACCCCACTTGCACCTCACATGTGCAACATTTACTTAATCATGTGATTAAAAATTAATCCGCATGTTAAGCGAGGTTTCAAAAATACATGTCCTCATGATAGCCCTCACCCTTGAAATCCTTGCAATCGTCCTCAATTGCACTGCCAAATGCATCAAAAGCAAAGTACTATACTGGAATTTCCATAGGGCATCATAGTCAACACAACATTGCACATTGCTGTTCAACCATTCCTATGTCCAACATATGCTGAAAATTACCAGCCAACATAACATAGCATAAGACTCACAAAGAATCTCAAAGACATTGCCAAATTATCATGTGATATGTCCATTTCTCATGAGCTCAACTCATCTGGCAAAACCAACCCATAGCATAGCATAACCAAGCATAAACCATGGGCCATGGCTAAAATGTCAATGGTATCCTAACATATGTTATTGTCCATTGAATTAGATGTAGACCATTGAAAACTGAGCATAATCTGATCATAAACTGATCACATGCTGATCTGAGAATTGATCACAAACTGTTGCAAATGTGACCCCAAACTGTTCACAAACTCATTGCAAAAATTGACCAGCAATCAGTGCACAACTGATCCAGAAAGTGACCATAAACGGTTCTCAAGTTGATTGAAAACTGAGTTGAAACTAATCAAAATTTTTATCTCAAAATTGAGGCAAAATTCATGCTAAATTGATCATAAGCTGATGCAAAAGTATAGTTCCAGTGCCTGGGTGAAACTCATACTGATCTGCATACATCTCACAGTGACTAGTACACTAAGTAGTGATCTCATGGCAAACATACTGTTAGCGCAGTACTTTGGATGCATACTGAATATATTTGAGATCCATCATATACGAGAGCTGTCCATAACTGGAGGAGGGGAAGTGCTACCTCCCCCTTGAGCATCAGGCAATACTTCGGACCCTTGCTTTGTTGAACTTGACGGAGCTCGAACTAAAGTCGGCTTTAATTGAAAGGCATCTAGGTAAAGCTGCAACAATTGAGGATAGTTTGCTAAGTCATCCTCTTCCATCCTTTTGGCATCCATTGGTTAATAATTTTGAAATCTCACCAAGTATCTCTTGGAAACTTTACCTTTGACCTTTCTTTCCTTATGTGCCAAAATCTGAAAATACAAATTTACCTACTGATCTTGGACAATGCACACCCAATTGGCCCCAAAATTGGCGCCCCTTTCGGTATTTCTTTGGCTTTATAGAAGAATAAGTTAATTTATAATGGGATTCTCCCAATCCCTTTTGGTATTCTCCCAATCCCTTTTGGTATTCCAACTCCCCTTGTTGTGATGAATCACTAGCAAGCCTTTAATCTGATTTGCCCCTTGATTCAGGCAATCAATTGGCCTTCACCCGCTTTGATGGAGATGGAAAATGCCCCAAATTCAATTATTTGCTGGTTCCTCCACTTGAATAGGCTAAAAACAGCTTCAGCCTTGTTGAATCCAAGACTTGGAGCTTTCAATTTTTGGCACGCTTCTCGAGGCCGTTGCTAAACCCTAGTTTCTGTTGCAGATTAGGGTTTACAGCAAAGAAATCTGAAATTTCTTAGTCTCCATGGTCCAAACGCTGAGATCTTTAGAGCAAAGTTGTGAAATGGTGGGGAGATGAGAGGGAAAGCTCTCTCGAGAGAAAATTCAGAGTTTTGTTGTGAAGAATGATTGAAAATCAGTCAAATGCAGCTATTGCAGTGCCACAATAGCTTGTAGATGGAAAGAACTGAAGAAATGTTGGGAATAAAGGGCCATCGTGCCTTTTATATGTGCACGGGTGTGAACACACTCTTAGCACATTTGTACTTTCATATATATCTATCTAAAACCTAAAGAGGTACACTCGTCGTTGTACCGAACACCTAGTGTGTCGTGCTCTCTCTCTACTCTGCACACACACACACACACACACACACACTCTCTCTCTCTCTCTCTCTTTGTTGTGAGAAAGCATTGTGTCTCGATTCTCATGCTCTTTGTCATAACAAACTGGTATCAGAGCAGGAAGTGTTGCAGGCGAGGAGAAAGTTGCAGGTGTCATAGGCAAGCAAGAAGTGTCGCAGGCGAAGAGTTGCAGGCGTCGCAGGCGAGCAAGAGTTGCAGATGTCGCAAGGTAGGCTACAGGTCGACGGGTGGGTCAGGTAAGTGACGGCTGCCAGGCAGACGCGCTAGGTAGCTGATGCATGGCGATAGGACAGGCTTCAGTGGTGGGCGCTCTGACGGGAAGGTCATGACCTGTCTGACAGGTCACACGTGAGAGCGTGATTAGGCAGGTCGTTGTCAACGTTTTTTTTTTTCATTTTCTGAAATCTAAAAGAAAAGAAAAAAGGATGTTTCCTTCCCTTTCCCTACTGGACGTTTGCATGTATAAGCACAGAATACAAATCTGTGCACATTTGCTCCTGAAAATTAGGGCTTTTTCTGGATTTAGGGACTTTAATGTAGGACTGGACGATCTGACTCAAAAATTGCAAAATCGGTGCACATTTGCCCGGGAATTTTGGGGCTTTTCACGTTTTAGTGATTTTTTTTCAATTTCACTGGAATTTGTGCACACCGGACCCGAAAAATTTGGGGATTTGTTTAGATTTGATGCGAGCAAGACACAACAGTCATATTTGTCTTAGAAATTGTAGGAATTTGTGACATTTTGCCTTCGACATTTGGGGTTTTTCATGTACATGCAAGAATTGGGCTGAAATTTACCCAATTTCTCGACATTGATGCACATTGGACCTTGTGCAATTTGGGGCTTTTGCTGTTTGGGCGAAATTTGTGCGCCATTTGGTCATTTTATATACATGCAGGTTTCATTCTATGCAATTTGGACATCTAGCACTTGGAAAAATTTGGGGGTTTTGTTGAAATTGCTCTATTTTGGCAAAATTGGCCTATTCTATGCATGTCAGAGACAGTGCAAATGTATGGTTGATGCTTTGAGCACGAAAATTTTGGGGCTTTTGACCATGTGTGTCAAATTTTGTGCCTTGGGTGCATGTACAACAGAAATTACAGTTAAAATTTGGGACTTCTCATGTAATGTGATGTATTTGTCCTTGGAAGAGCTGTAATCAGTTGTGGAGTGCTGTAGCACAAGGTTTAGTGCTTCTGAAAATTTATTTGCAGGTCTGAAATTTCTGCTTTTACGTGGTTATTTATTGCTTGTTGGTACTTGTTTGTACCTTGGTTACTTGTGTGACAGTTTTGGGCCTGCATTTGCTGAATTTTTGGTCACATTTTGGACTGAAAATCATGGCTGGCAACGGTGACAATAGTCATCTCATACACATTAAGAAGCTTGAAGGAGCACATAACTTTGCAGTCTGGCAAAAACAATGCTATAATATTCTGTTGCAGAAGGAGGCAAGGCCGATTAAGACCAAAGGGGCAAAGCCCGCAGATATGGAATAGGAAGAATGGGATGAGTTAAATGAGCTTGCACGCTCAACCATAGAGCTATCGATTTTTGATACCTTGCTGTTTAACATTGAAGGTTTGGATTCTGCCTATGCTATTTGGACTCGACTGGAAGAACTGTATGCCCAAAAGAGTGCCACAAGCAAAGTTTATTGGCTGAAAAAGCTTATGGATTTGCGTATGAAAGAGGGTATAGCAATGTCTACTCATTTGAGTGAGTTTAACTCCATTTTCAGCCAGCTGGTTGCCTTGGAGTTCTAGATTGATGAACAATTTAAGGCTACGTTTTTCCTTTGCACTCTGCGAGAGAGTTGGGATACATTCAGGACTGCTATGAGCAATTCTAATACGATGCTTTTGTATGCTGATGTAGAGAGTGCTCTACTCATGGAAGAAATGAATTGACAGAACAATGCATCTAGTAAATCTTCCAGTGCTTTGCATACTAGGGGTAGATCACAGCAGAAAGGCAAATCTGATTGCAAGGGATGCAGTAAATCACGTGGTAAGGATGTTGAATGTCATCATTGTGGCAAGAAGAGTCACTTTAAACGTGACTGCTACAAATGGAAGAAATAGAAAGGAAAGGGCAAGAAGACAGATGATAGCAAGAAAGAGAAGAAAGAGAGTTAGCTTAAGAAGAGCAGTGTCAAAATTGAAGAAGTGAATGTAGTAACTCATGATAGTGACAGTGGGAATGATGTACTCTTTGTCTCTTCACACTTTAGTACACATGCTTTACTTGCAGATATGGATGATGACATGCACACTTGGATTTTAGATTCAAGTGCTTCTTTCCATGTCACCGCTCATCGTGAGTGGTTTTCTGACTATATAGGGGGTCGACATGGTGTTGTCACTATGCATGTGACATTGCAGATATTGACAGTGTGCAGTTACAGTTTCAGCATGGTTCTGTCTTCACACTTCAGCTTGTACGTCATGTACCTCAGCTCAAGAAGAGCTTGATTAGCACAGAGCAGCTAGATGACGATGGATTTTATACCATCTTTGGTGATGGGAAATGGAAGATCTGTAAGGGATCTAGAGTGATTGCCAAAGGTTGTATCTAGTGTGCGTGACCATGTTGTTGCTGTAACCGAGCAGCCAAGTGTTTCTTTGTGGCATGGCCGGTTGGAACACGAGTCAAACTGGAATGAAAGTGCTTTCTCGTTTGGGTTACTTGCTTTGTCTTCGTTATGCTAATTTTGAGCATTGTGATCATTGTGTTTATGGTAAACATGTATAGACATCTCATAAGAAGTCTCTTTCACTGAAATCTTCTTCTCTAGAGTTAGTACATTTCGATGTATGTCAGATGCTAGGGTTATCTTTAGGGGGGAAAGAAATACTTTGTCACCTTTGTCGATGATGCTATATGGAAGGTATGGGTTTACCCTATTTGTAGCAAGGACAAAGTGCTTGACAAGTTTCAAAAATTCTTGGCATTGGTTGAGAATCAGACTGATAAGACACTTAAGTGTCTTCGCTCTAACAATGGTGGGGAATATGTGTCCAAGGCCTTTCAGGCATTTTGTGACAGCAATGGGATAAAGAGGGAGCTCACTGTCCCTCATAATCCACCCCAAAATGGTGTTGCAAAGCGTATGAATTGGACCATTCAAGGCAAGGTCTGTACAATGCTGTCACATACTGCTTTACCTCATGGTTTTTAGCCAGAGGCTGTTATACAGCCGTACACTTCATTAATCGGTCACCAAACAGGTCCTTGGTGGGGGGGGGGAGGGGGAGTTTCCCAATAAGCGTGGTCGGGCAAGCCACCTTCATATGCACACTTGAAAGTGTTTGGCTGCGAAGCATTTATGCACATACTTAAGGAAAAACGCAGCAAACTTGAGCCAAAGTCTTGTAAATGTATTTTCCTAGGATATGGTGATGAAGGTAAAATGGGGTATAGATTATGGGATCTTGAGAAAAGGAAAGTAATACGTAGCAATGATGTTATCTTTTGGGAAGATCGCATGCATAAACAATTGGAAAAGAGTGAGGAGGTTTGTAGGGTTGTATTCCGGGAAGAAATACCTTTTGGATAGCAAAATGTGCTATTGTACAATAGCAAATACTTGCTGTAAATGATCAGCCAGCCGTTGCGCATAATGATGAGCCATTGGATGTGCTGGAACAGCTTAGACAACAAGCTGTTAATGCTGATTTGTAGGTTGAAATGCTAGGACAGGAAGCTGAAAATGGAAATTTGCAGGCTCAATAGTCAGTAAACAATGATCATTGGGTCAGGAGATCGTCTAGGGCTACTAGGAAACCTGATAGATTCGTTCTTGGTACAAACAATGTGGCTGATTATGTCATGTTGACAGACTATGGTGAACTATCTTGCTTCTAGGTAGCAATGGACAGACATGACAGCAAGAAGTGGTATAAAGCCATGTTGTCAGAGATGGAATCTCTTGAGAAAAATAACACTTGGGATTTGGTGCAGTGTCCTAAAGGACAAAAAACCCTTTCATACAAATGGGTTTACAAGATGAAGGTCACTTCTGATTCCTTGCCAAAGTACAAAGCAAGATTGGCTACGAAGGGGTACAAGCAGTAACATGGAGTTGACTTTGATGTGATATTTTCTCTTGGAGTCAAGATGACTACATTGAGAACCATTTTGGGCTTAGTTGTAGCTGAAGATATGGAGCTCATATAGATGGATGTAAAGATTGCATTTTTACATGGTGATCTGCATGTAGACATATATATGCAACGGCCTGAAAGGTTTGTGGCAAAAGGAAAAGAGAAGATGGTATGTAAACTCAAAAGGAGTTTCTATGGGTTGAAACAAGCACCAAGAGAATGGTACTATAAGTTTGATACATTTATGCAATCTCAAGATTTTCATAGGAGTCAAGTGGATCACTGCTTGTATACCAAGAAGGTAGTAGATGACAGCCTGATTATCTTGGTTCTGTATGTTGATGACATGCTGATTGCTGATAGGGATACTCATGTCTTGGACTCAGTGACGTAAAGTCTTCATGGCAGCTTTGACATGAAGGATCTTGGTGATGCAAATCACATTCTTGGCATGTGAATACTCAGAGATAGGTCAAAAGGATTACTCTATCTATCTCAGCAGGAGTATAATTGGGGTTTCATTGCCTCCATATGTGAAACTCAATGTAGAGGACAGCTCTACATCTGATGATGAGAAGGCTGAAATGGCTAAGATACCATATGCTTTAGCTGTTAGCAGTTTGATGTATACTATGGTTGCTATATATCCTGACATACCTCAAAGGCACAAAGGATTTGTGCATCCGTTTTGGAAAGCAGAAGGCATCTGTCCTTGGCTTTACGGATGCAGACTATGCTGGTTATGCGGATTGTAGAAAGTCCACTTCTGGTTATGTGTTTACCTTCACGGGAGAAGTAGTCTCTTGGATCTCCAAGCTACAAAAGTGTGTTGTATTGTCTACTACAGAGGTAGAGTATGTGGCTGCTACTGAGGCATGCAAGGAGGCTTTATGGCTTTCACATTTCGTGGGAGAGCTTGGCATTACAGAGTTACTTGTTCTTTATTGCGATAGTCAGAGTGCTATCATGCTAGCACGGAATCTCGTCTTTCATGCAAAGATGGAGCACATATAGGTGAAATATCACTTCATTAGAGATATATTTGACAGCAAGAGCATTGAGCTTGCCAAAGTGTATACAGATGATAATCCTGCAGACCTTCTCACGAAGGGTCTTTCAACAGAGCGGTTTGCTTATTTGTTGACAGATGATGGGAGTTGGATAGGTATATGTATTTTAGCTTTGTACATAGCTAGACTTAGCTGATTTTTTTCTCCTCTTAAGACACATTGCCTTTAGGTGGGAGGTTGTTGGAAATAAAGGGCCATCGTGTCTTTTATATGTGCACAAGTGTGAACACACTCTTCGCACATTTGTACTTTCATATATATCTATCTAAAACCTAAAGAGGTACACTCGTCATTGTACGGAACACCCAATGTGTCGTGCTCACTCTCTACTCTGCACTCTCTCTCTCTCTCTCTCTCTGTGCTGTGAGAAAGCATTGCGTGTCTCGATCCTCGTGCTCTTTGTCATAACAAGAAAATCAATCATTTACTGTTGCTGCCCTGTCTCAATAGCCTATAGATGATGTCTCCTGCTATTGATTGGTCTTCTCATGCCCTTGGCAGCCTCAGAAGGTTCTCCAATGGCTGCAAATCAGATCAGCAACCTTCCCTTTCTCTCTCTTGCAGGCTGAATTTATAAATATGCCTCTCTCCAGCCTCTAAAGATGTTTTTCAATCTTGCATGGGAATATTTGACAAGTGGCAGCTTTCCCAAATGTTTTTTCCAGCATTTTTCATAATTAAATATTAATTTTTATCCTTTAAATACTGAAAATTAATCTAATAATTATTTCGGTGCCGTAAAAAAAATCTGATTAGCCAATAATTAAATTGGCTAGGCAACTTCCATTCTCGAGTGCCTCTATGCCATCTTTGACCATCAGATTGGTGTTAGGTACCATTAAATGCAACTTCTCTAGTGTCACCAATTGACACTTATGGCCAAATGGATGACCTAAGCCAACAACTGGCACCAGATACCACCAAGTATTTGTGCGGCATAACTTATAGCAACTTTTGCCTTTGACATCCCGTGATTTCTTCGGGTCCCAGGCTCGTAAATTTACTTAAACTGCAGTTGCTCCTGACTTGTGCAACATTTACTTAATCATGTGATTAAAAATTAATCCACATGTTAAGTGAGGTTTCAAAAATACATGTCCTCATGACAATGACTACTTTCCTTCACTACTATTTTGACAATGAGGTAGGTTGACGAATTGAATCTTTGCTTACTAAGCTGGACATTCCAAGCAAAAGCAACCCAGTATGATGAGAAATTCTTGGTATTGAGCATTTTTGGGGAGAGAGTTGCTTGCGAGTATCAAAAGAACAAAAAGAGATGCCGGCAGACCTGCTACTATAACTGTTGTTTGGGAAATCTATCAAAATTGGTGGTTGTTCAGACCTACAAAATACTTATTCATTGCTGCAATGCTGTACCCTGCTGTGATTACAGCCTGTTGTAGCTATAACGCCTTGAATAAAATGTCATTTTGTAAAGAAAGCCTGCTGTGGTTGTAATGCTCTTATTCATTGCTGCAATGCTGTACCCTGCTGTGATTACAAGCCTGTTGTAGCTAATGCCTTGACTAAAATATCATTTTGTAAACAAAGTCTGCTGTGGTTATAATGCTGTTCCTTTTTCTGCTGCAATAACAGACATGCCATAAACATGCTTGTGGCTATAGAAAAGTCCTGGGTCTTTAGTTCATTGATTATTACATGGATGAGTTGATTCAGATCAAATAGAGTCTGCTTGAAGCATTGAACTCGGGTATACAAACGATACTAAAGAGATGTTGTGAAGATGAAGATGAAGTACATAAAACTGATATTGATAGAAATCAGTTCAGGAGAGGAAGAAGATTTGAGCAATAGAGAGACAGAACTGTCTCAATCACACAAGTAAGACCAAAAACTTAGCAAGAGGAGAGACCAAACCTCAACCAACATACTCACAAGTTGCAACTCCTAGCATTAATCCAAAGCAATCCATTAAGTCTCCAACTGGCCTCCTCTTTGTCCCAAATAGCTCGTGGCAGTAGCTCCACTTCGAGCTGCTCTCTCTTGATCCGTCTTTCATGTTCCAGCCTATTCTTACAGTTGCTCCTACTTGTTTCAACTGTATAGTTGCTCCAACTTGCTTCAATTGTATCACTGCTCTTCTAACCCACAAGCTTTTCTTTGGGTGTATCTTCTGTATGCGTACCACCATTCTGTCAGTATTCCAGACTCTAGGTAGTTTCTCTGAGCTTTAATAAGTTCTCCTTTTTTGTACTCAGTCGGCTGATTTTTCATACTTTGAACATAGTGAGTAGTCAACAAGAGATTCAATATACTGGATTTTTTGACTTCAGGAGAAAGAGCTGGATGAAGAAGATGAAGCGCTTTTAAAATCTGTGGTGTTTCAGGTGGGAGTCATTTTCTTTTCTGTTCCAAACTTGAGCTCTTTTAGAGATTTCTTCTGATAGAGTGTCAACTCAAAGTTCTGATTCTGTTTTGCTTTATTTCTAGAGCTCAGAGAACTATGTTCGTAGAGTGAATGATGATGATGTTGAAGATGACTTTGACACTGAGGTTGATGATCCTAATGTAGCTATCAAGAAGGTGATGGGCATGATTCTTTGTCCTCGCAGTTTTTTGTTCACACAATCAGACTGCATGTTGTTTTAATTGGGGTTGTGTGGAAGCTGCATGAAGCGTCAGTAGTCTAAAGATGTTTGACATTCATGTTGGAAAAGGGGCCCCATCCTCTTTTTTTAAAAAAAGGTCTCACTTCTTTATTTATAGCTACTTCGTAAGGTATAATACATGCCCACATCAGAAAGAATAGTAAATGGAGTATTTTCTACCAAAAAAAAGTTTTTGAACTTGAGCCTGGTTTATGCAAGTTCAGTTTACTGAACTTTTTGTTTTTGTTTGATTTTAGAAAGCTAGGATGGATATTTCTAGTGAAGCTTCCATCAGTCTTAATACATCTGCATTGGAAACTTCAATTGCTGATACAGTATCTCAAGGTAAGCATTTAATCTACTAGTTTTCAGAATGACATTGTCATTGATTTTGCTGCTTTGAATCTAAGGCCATGATTCTATATGCAGATAAGGCTACATTATCAGGCCATTCAAGGCCTTCATTTGCAGTAAGGTCCAACAATATTGCTTTCAATGTTAAGCCCAAGATGACAAGCCAGGTAAAGGAGAAGATGCATCCTCCTCAGATGGAGGTCACAGGTAGCAAGCTCTCATCAGAAAAGCTGGAGTTACCAGAGTCTAACGATGGTGCCAAAACAGGCTTGGCTTCCTTATGTGCATCATACAATAGTGACTCCAGTGATTGACACAACTAAATTTTCAAGCCTTTATTGCTCTTTCGCTCACTGGTGATTGCAGTTGGTTTCACAAATGGCTTGGTTGCCTCTATGGGGATGTCGTGCCTGTTACATGTCTGGATCTCCAAAAATAATTCTTCTGGCCTTATGAGAGTCAATTGTGCAGGTCAAAATTCTGAATCTGCACCAGCATTATCAGGTCATTGTCTTGCTCCAATAGGTGTCGAGAATGTGCATGCCACATAAAGCATCCGAAAGGACAGACTATCGAGCAATGTGGCAAGAACCTTGATATATCTGTCCTAGTATTTACGAGAGATACTCTACCTGATTTTGAGACCTCTTCATGTACTTGTAGGTTAACTTTGTTGTGACAGAATGCTGTAAAAATTTCTTGAGCATAAGCTGTAAATTCAACACAATGTTAAGTGATGGTTGTGCTTCCATCAAGTTGATAATGGCTTTCTTCCTGCCACCCTGTTGTAGTCTCAGGTGGACTTTGTTGCTGTCATACTCAGCTGCACCTCCAGCATTGTGTTTTTCGGTGTTTGTTTTTCCAAATTACCCCTTGTCTAAAGCTTGGTTCACACGAACAAGCCTCAAGCCTTGAGTTTCTCTAGTCTTTTTCACCAGGTGCCTCAACAGTTCAAAGGGCAGCACCTGGTAGAGAGGTTTAAACTTGAGCTCTTGCTAGGACCAGTTGCCAAAGTGCTTAGGTGTTTAGCAGAGCTAAATAGAAAGTTAGTGATGGAGGTTTTTCTGTATGAAGACTGAAGATGAAATAAATCAAAGCAAGGATGAAGGCTGGTAAACAAGATATGACGAATACAATTTTGTAGTTTTGAAGCTACATTGCAAAGGAATATTGCAATCCATGCATGTGGGTCTCCTTGCTGGTTGGCATGCAAAAAATAAGGGATTAGATGAACATTGCCAAATGTGTTTCGGAGTGTTATGAGGTATAGAACAAAAGTAGGCCAATATGGAAGCACAAGGGTTCAATTGGAGCTTACCATGGTGGAACACAAGCAAAGGAAGAACCAAAAAACCTTGGAAGTTGCAAACATAGAAGTCAATGTTACAGAATTAAAGCAATCAAAATATTTGTAAGGGAACCATAATGTGGATCATACATAAAACAGCATAGTTCGATGCATACTTACGTGAAGTTATAAGATGAGGGTGGTTAGAATAGGGCAAATGGTGTATCACAAAGCAAAGCGAAGAAACAACCTCGGAGTTTGGAAACATATAAGTCAATGTTGTAGTATTAAAGCAATGAAAATGTTTATAAGGGCACCATAATGTGGATCATAGATAAAGCAACATAGTTCAATGTATGATCAGGTGAAGTTTTCAAGATGAAGATGGTTAGAATAGGGCAGATGGGCAGTTTATCTAGGCATCAAAGCCATTGTAAAGGAGTTTAGAAAGCTAGCATCGAGTTGTTTTGAGGGCCACAATTTATTATCTTTTATAGCTTAAGTAGTTTATCCTTTGTTTTTTTTGGGATATCAATGGCATCTTGAAGTGGATTGTAGCTAAAAATCTTGATGTGCATCCTTTTGTTGTGCATGCCTTTAAGGTGCCAATGACAACCAAAGTGCTAAAGGAGGTATAGAAGGAAATTGAAACATGGAAGTAGCTTAGTAAGGTATGATAAACAGTAAAAGAGAGGGAAAATGGATAGTTTACTAAGGCAATACCCATCATAGAGGAGCTCAAGAAGTGTAAGTATTGAGTGGTTTAGGGTCATGATATGTTTAATAACTTTTGAAGCTTTAGTAGTTGGCAGCCTTACATGCCATTGGCACTTGAGACTCAAATCGATCTCTTTGTCCTATAACGTTTGAAGCAGCTTAAATGACTTTAATACAACATTTCTTCTCTCTCCCGCTTCTTGGAGTATAAATAATTTTTGGCTTCTTTCAGTAGGTTCATTATAGCATTGTACTTTCAAAAAATTCGAGCACAATGCAATATTTTTATACATTCCAATAAACAAGTCACTTGGGTGAGAATTCCAAAACAAGAAAATGACACATCATAATATTCTCTAAGAATCTTTCTAACGAAATCAAGTCACAAAACACAAAGCCGTTAATCTTGGTGAGAAATGAATACTTCAACTCTTTCTTTAATATTGATCACGATAGAGGCTCAAAGGTCATGCCTTTTGGTACATGAAGATTGTCACCTTTTGAGTGGCCAATAATTTTGTTTATTTGGAATCATGCTTCTTATAAATCGAAACTTCTTTAAGAAGTGGAAACTAGAGGTTTTTTAAGTTTGCTAGCTTTATGTACTTTTTAAATATAACTCTCATTGTCTAGAATCATATTGCCAAATAAGGAAGGTAAAGTTAACAACATAAGTCCCACACTCCTTTTATTGGCTTGTTGGATGCATTCAGTGAATGTATGAGAGAGAGAGAGAGAGAGAGAGAGAGAGAGAGAGAGAGTGTGTGTGTGTGTGTGTGTGTTTGTGCCTAGTAATAAAAGGGCCATGAATAGATAGAAATGAGTACATATCAAAAAATGCAAATATTGTTTTACTTGGAATATAGGAATGCAATCCCTCATTAACTAGGAATAATCCACAAGTATTGCATTACCATCAATGGCTTTTAGTTAAGCATACAACACACACGATAAGAAGTTCTATAGTTGTGATGAACAACCAAATAAATCTTGTAATGCATGCCAAATATTGATATGGCATAATGTGTGTAAGAAGTTCTATAGTTGTGATGAACAACAATCAAATAAATCTTGTAATGCATGTGAAATATTGATATGGCATGATGATCCATTGTGTGTGTGCATGTGGAGGGGTGGTGGCGATAGTGGTGTGTGGTTGCATCATAGATTGCCGTGGGGCTTCTCTCCTGCGACCACCACCATCCTTCTGCAGACCTGCGAAGCCCAACTACCCCCCTCCCTGCACCCAACTGTCGGCAGCCTTGCGGCACCCTACTGCAGGCCTGTGACGCCAACCCTCCTAAGAGAGAGATGACAGGGATGGGAGCGCAGCTGACACAGCTCTCCTCCTGAGAGAGAGAGAGAGAGAGAGAGAGAGAGAGAGAGAGAGAGAGAGAGAGAGAGAGAGAGAGAGAGAGAGAGAGAGAGAGAGAGAGAGAGAGAGAGAGAGAGAGAGAGAGAGAGAGAGAGAGAGAGAGAGAGAGAGAGAGAGAGAGAGAGATGGATGAGAGCATCATATACTATGCTGTGCGTGAGCCTGCCCTCTGAGAGAGCAATGTCTACATGCACAAAGGAGCAACCTAAGCGCTCACACAGAGGGGGCACAGATCGCCACCTTGCCGTGTATGTGAGAAAGAGAGAGAGAAAGAGCGAGAAGCCGAGAAGAGAAATAGACATCTATTAGTAAAGACAAGCCATGTGTCGCCACGCATCATGCATGGGGAGAAAGAGAGAAAAAGAAGAAAGTCTATTAATGTCGAGCCATTCGCGTGGGGTGGTGTTCGGGAAATTTTTATTTTTGAACTTGACATAGATCCTTCTCGTCTTAGCCTAAGGTGGCTCTATAAAATTTGAACCATCCAAAACTTTCATATTCCAAATTGAACCGCCCTAATTCCCTTGATCTTGCAAATTGAATCGGCCCAATTCCCTTTTAAATCTATAATAAAAGGATAATCACTTTTTTTCCATTATTTACAAGGATCTATATTTCAAAGTTTTCTCTCAATTACTTATCTCTTACACCACCTTAGAAATGAAAACACCCGTATTCTCATTGAGCAACTTGATCTACATTACTTATCTAAAATTTTAATAGTAAAATTCAAATGTATACAAGTGGTTTCTATATCCATTAGTGGGTCTATGGCCTCAGAGAAGTATATACATCATAAGCACAAAGATAAAGAAAATGTATAAAATAAAAACCCAAAAGAGAAAAAGTTCAAGCATAGAAGAAACGAAAAAAAAAAAAACTGAAAGAGAACATAATACAATACAAGCAAAAGTAAATTAAAAAAAAAAGTCAAGCACATTTTATTGAAAGCAACTATGATATAAAAAAGTAAAAACAAACTAACACGAAAGAGAAAAAAATGAAATATAACTAAAATTACAAAAAAAGGTTTTCAAAACATTTTATTAAAAGCAAGCGTGATCTGAAAACAAAATGAAATATAGCTAAAATTATAAACAAAAAAATTTGCAAAACATTTTATTAAAAGCAAGCGTGATCTGAAAACAAATGCGAAAGATTTCTACTCAAAAGATAGAGGCAACCAAGGAAAAAATAAGTTTAATATAGAAAAAGGATTAAAAGGAAAAAAAACTGAGACAACATAAGTGCAAATAATGCATAGTGACTTCAACATCATCATAGGCCATTTAAAATTTATCAATTGCTCTTAAATGTCGATGTGTTTTGTTAGCCCATAAGTCCATACTCTCAATGAACTCCATATCACAAAACTTAGAAGGCCCTTCAATAAAGATTTTCATTAATGCATCTAAACTCTTAATCTCCAAATGATTACACATAGCTTAATTTTTATCACAATTCGAGCACTAAAACCTCTCTCACAAATATCAATACTCGAACATTGGACAAGAGCTACTTGACAAAGAGTAAGAACATTCGGATAAGCATCCCTCCACATCCTATTGCAAGTAAGTGTTGAAGCTATCTCTAGCAATGTAAATCGTATCCAATCTCTAAAAGCTTGATGCTTAAAATTTCTATATTATTTCTTAAACTCATCAACTTCTACCATTGTAGGGAATTCTTCTATATTTAGCTTTTTAGGGAAACCATAATATGAAGTTAATTGATCTATCTCTTGTGTCCATAGTTTTTAAAGGCCTTCTTATGTATTGGATGTTGTGCAGGCACAAGTATTTTTAAATAGTTAAGTATAGAATTATCTTGAAATTGAGAATTTAAGTTACTTACCACTGACTTGGCAAAAGCAACTTGAAATTCTAAGGCTATGTTAAAGTCTTCTCCATTAATTTTACATTTTAAATAATGCTCATAAAATTTCTTCCCATGCAAAGCAACTCTTAATGTATATAAATACCCTTTTTTAGGTCCATAGTCTGGAAGGATGTCATATCCATATATTCCAATAGTTAAATGCATTCATATCATCAAAAGGAGAGCAATCAATGGAATATTTTGTTATGGATATAATTTTATTCTTTATAAGACTATCTATAGTTGTGAACCACCAGGGGACTTGCTTTTGAGAAACAAGTACAAAGGTAGCTTGCTGAAGTATAAGGCTTTCTTATGAAGTGAAGTGAAGGATGGGGTTTACCAACAGAAATAGTGAAGAGAAAGAGATTGGTTGAATCAGTGTTTAGTGGCTATGATTGAGCTTGAAGCTCTAAATCTAGTTGAGTAGCCAGAGTAGATGTGGTAGCCGTAGTCGATCCAAAAAAAGCACATAAGAGACCCCACATAGTCAGTGCTCTTGAAAAACAATGCTTGCTTGCAACCATAGTCATTCTTTTTTTTGATTGAATGATTAAAACCTTAACACAAAGCCTTTAAAAAAAACCTTTTTTTTGATCTAGTTTCACACTAGGATGGAGTTGAACTAGTTCAAACAGCATATTCACATTGCACATTCTTGAACTAAATATTTGTCTACTTGTTTTTACACTGGGAGAAGGCTTGAATTGGTTTTTTTCAAAACTGGCTCATAGCTTATATGTTCATATTGTAGTGAGATTAAACTAGTTGTTTCAAGGTTAAAAAGGCCATTTCTACAACTTTTAGATTTTGATTTGAGGAGCAAAAAATATTAAAAAAATTCCCTTAAAATTTATGATGGATTGAGCTTGATTGGAACTTCATTGAAATTTATTCTTGGTATAAAAAATTGTAAAATAATAGTAGGAAAAATGAACAATTTTAGACTCGTATTTTAATGCTTTTAGGATTGTACGAGCACCATTTGAGCCATGTTTTTCATGTTTCTTGTCGGATAGCTAGTGTATGATATATGGACATGATGTATGGATGTATGTGATAGAAATTGGACATATGTATGATATCCATATCATTGAAAATTAGTTAATGTGCATTTTCTTGGGTATTTTTAGTACTTTTTAGTATTGAATTTGAGCGATTGATGCTCAAAACTTATTCACATGCTTGAATAGTGGTTTGGCACACTATTGATTGTTGGTTTTCTGAAACTAGAGCTATCATAATGTCAAAAAGGGCACAAATTCCTTAAACTGTTGGTGACAAGTTGATTAAGGACAACTATAGTGTCCTATCGCATGGAGAATTTTCTGATGGGATGAGGTTTATGGGTCTTCATTATAGGTGAAGATGCATGCTTTGAACTTGTTGACGAGCCCACAGAGGAACAAAAGAAGGCCTACAAAGACTAGGCAAGTAAAAACATGAAGGTTTTGCATTGGATATATATATGCATTTCAGGGACATTGGTCCCGCACATATCAAGAAGAGATCATTGAGAAAATGTATGGTACTTGCACAGAGGCAAGAAAGATATAGCTAAAGCAGAGATTGCATGGTGTATGACATGGAAATTGAAGCATTAGTGATTATGTTATAGAGACAAAAAAAATTGCGGAGGACCTTGCTTTGATAAATACACATGTGGACGACGATGTTTTGGTTTCTGTTACTTTGAATGGACTTGGACTTGCATACAAGCCCCTTGACACCTTTATTTCTGTGAGAGATGCGCTATGCCTAGCTTTGAGGAGTTTATTACTTTGTTACTTAGAGAAGAAATAAAGTTGGGACTTAGTGCATCTAGTAGTGGTAAAAATGCTAGGTAGGATAGTGTATTCTATCATTACAAAGGCCATGCTAGCTCATCTAGAGCTACAGGATCTTCATTCCCTAGAGATAGAGGACGTTCTAGTCCTCCACAGAGAAATGGTGCATGCCATTATTGTGGGTAGTTTGGTAACTTGAGAGGGATTGCTACCATAAGAACAATGTTATGTCTAGGGGGTCAATAAATGAACCAGTTTGGGCACTATGCAGTGGATATAGTGGTGCTAGCTATGGTTCTAGAAGCGGTTCATCACCTAGAGGTCATCTCTTTGCTATGAAGAGTGTACTTGGCAATATGATGCATCCCCCTAGAGAGGAAGATGGTTTTTGGATTTAGGAGCTACAAACCATATGCTGCATTATTCAGAATCCTTTGATAGAAATCAACAAATGCAAACTGTAGAGTATGTGGCTATAGGAGATGATACATTGCATAAGATAGCTCACATTGGCAATATTCCTTTGGTGATTAGAGATGGGATAGAGAATAAGCTTGGAGATATCTTGTATGTACCTACCATCATTAAGAATTTAGCTTCAGTTGGACAAAGTAGGATCATATGGGTTTATATCTTGCAACATAATATCCCACTTCTCAAAGGACTGATATGATATTATAGGTGTGAGTTCCATATAATCCTTTCGAATTAGCACTTTCATGCGTTGACACATGTCACACTGCCTAACAAATCAATACACATCATGAAAAAGAGTAGCCAAGCACAATTGAGACTAAAGAACCTTCCTTGCAATGGCGTCTCTTTCAAAGTGTCATTTTGCAATTCCCTTGTGTGGTTTGGTGAGCACACCATGCTTGTCATATTCACAAACACATATTTTCATAAGATGCTTGGCCTAATCGATAGTTGACTTGCAATCTATTTGGTAGGGTTCAGTCTTAATGATAAAATTACTAAGCCAAGTCTTCTCGATTGGGCAATCAAGAATATGTTTTTCAAGTATCTCAATGATATCATTAGCCTAATAAAAAGTGATGCTTGTTTTATACAAATCTTTGTCTCTCTAGAGATTTCAAACAAATGATTGTCTAATAGATCATCCAGGATACCCTTTCTTGTAGGTTTCCCATTCGTTACTTCGTGACATATGGTTTTCCATGTAATGTTGTTTGCCCTTATGAACATCTATAGAGAAGTTAAATGCTACCAAAAGTAATAGCCACTTTGCAATGCATCCTATCATATATGATTTACTACCAATATAAAGAAATGCCTAATGATAAATTAAACACGTGAAGGGCATTGCTAAAAGATATTGATGGAACTTCTTAACTGTAAATACCATTGACAAGCCTTCCCTTTCAATGGTGGAATGATTCATTTTAGTGTCAATAAGCTACCTACTTACAAAGCTCACAATAAGAAAATCCATACTATATTCTCTAAGTTGTATAGCACTGCTCCCACAACAAACTTTGATGCATTAATGTAAGTTATTGGACCAATATGGGGCTCTTACGGTAGGAGTAGTGGTAAGAGCTTTTTTTAAAGCTTCATATGCATGCTAACATTCATTGGTCCACTGGAAGGCAAATATCAATTTATATAAGTGTTGAGAAATCAATGCATAGTCCATTAGAAATTGCTAATAATATCCAATATGGTCGAGGAAGCATTAAATGCCCTTGAAGTTAGTTGGAGGTGGAAGGCCAACAATTACCTAGACTTTTGAGAAGTTTGTATCAATTCCATTCCTTGATATAACGTGCCCTAGGATACAACCATTTTAACCCAAAATTGGTACTTCAAGGGGTTCAGGGAGAGATTGTATTATTTTCATCTTTTGAAGATTATTTGGGGTTTCTCTAAATGTTTTGCTCAATCGTTATGAACATTAAGATTGTTGACTAATACATCAACCTACTTCAGTAAGATATCCTTGAACATCACACACATGAGTCAAAAAGATAGCAAGGGTACTAGTCAAGCTTAAAGGCATGACTGCTATGGCCAATATACCCCGCTTAGTAGCAAATGTTGTCTTATGCCATTCTTCAGATGAACTTGCACCTGATTGTATCTTGCATATCCATCAAGAAAGCCATAAACGTCCTTCCTTGCTACTCTTTCAAGCATGTGCTCTATGTACGATAGGGGATAGTTATCTCTCTTCGCCACAACATTGACTTTTTTATAGTTGGCACACACTCTAATCTTTTGCTTCTGCTAGGGTTTATGACTATTTGAGATATCTAGTCTATGTGCTCAATTTTGTAGATGAATCCAACATTCAAGATTTTATCATTCTTCCCTTTGACAATATGTTTGTACTTACGATTCATTGCATATGGTCTCTAGCTCAGTGCTATGGTGTCAAGGACCATTAGGATGTTATATGTGATGATGTTAGGGTCAATTGACCAAGAAAACATATTGAGAACTCTTTCAAGAGATTCACAAGGTTAGTCTTCTCATCCTTGATTAGGTCATTGGCTATGAAGACGACTGGAGGCTTCTCCCCTTTGCAAGCCAAGTTGACCTCCTTCACCTTGGTGGGTCCTTCAATTGGTTCATTGGCATGCCCTTGTATTTTATTACCTAGTCGTACCACAATCCAATTTCCTTTCTTAAATTTTGCAAATCACTTATTGAGATCCTAAGGTTTTTTTTTTTGTTTCCAAACTTCTTAATCCTTGTTCCTCTTCTTCCATTCCTCCAACTTCTTGCACCTTACATAGATGAGAAGGTCTCTTTGATGCATGGAGTGTTGGGCGGTTGAGGGATCTCAAGGTCACTACCAAACTGACCTTGGATTTAGAGTTAGAGTCACACCCTTTACTAGATGAGGGTGTTTCACTTGGGAACCATAGCTATAAGGTAGTTGATTCATCTTGCTTGAGGTTGTTTTACTCATAGTCGACAACCTCAAGGTTCTCAAGCCAAGTTTGATCACTATCCATTCTGGCTAGTCCTCTATCAGTGATAAACTCACTAGTTTCTTTTGACTTAGCATCCATGTAATTTTTACTATTATGTCCTTGTTAGTGTCATAGTCAATGGTGTCGATTTCATTGATAGAGGATTCATTCTTATATTCATAGTTGATGGCTTGATTAAATTCACAGTTGATGTACTCACTTTCTGATTCCATGTGGTTGAAAGACTTGTTGTGAACTAGAATTTTGCTCTTTTCTAGAAGGGACCAAATGTTTTCATGAGGTTTAGATTATGCATCTTAGTCCACTTTCTAATTCCTTGTGGTTGAAAGACTCATTTTTCAGCTAGAGTTTCACTATTTTCTAGCAGGGACCAATTGTTTTCATGAGGTTTAGATTATGTATCTCAGTCCACTTTCACTTTCAAGTTTCAAGGAGTTATTCGAGGGTCTTGAGATTAGCTTTAGGATTGTCATTTAGCACTTGCTTCAGAGACTCTAGGACTTTTATTAGATCCATCTTACTCATGGATATGTGGTAAGTCATGCAAGGAGTTTTTACTGTGAATGTACTTCCCAACATCATGTAAATGACAACAACAGAGGGCAAGTTTCCATCCAAGGCATCGTTCATATCCATAGCCTTTCCGTGAGTGCTTGCTTCTCAACCATGCTTATGTAATCATCCTCATCATTCAATAAGGGCAAGTCAATGGTTGTGAAGATGTGCATCCACTCACACTTGGTTTCCAAAGAACATAGGCTCATTATGCTATTTCTTAATTGCTGAAGATCTAGGGTCTACTAAGATATCGTAATCCACCCCCTTCTGAGAGGGAGGTAATGGTGGGATTCAAGGTAGAAGCTATGGAGTACAAGAGAGTTGTATTCCTTTTAAGGGAAATAGAGTATCTCTTTGTCTTGATCTTGCATAATTCACATACCAAGAAGCATTCCCTAAGTCCTTCATGTCAAAGCTTTTATGAAACCTTTTCTTTAAAGCATTCACATTGAGAGAGGGAGTGAGGGAGTGAGTGTGTGAGTCTGTGAGGGTGAGGGATCTTGGAGGTGAAGCTCTTCATCATCTCCTCTCTTCTATTCTCTTCTCTCGTCACGCGTAGCTATAGAGGATGGAGCTTGGAGGTGGAGGCTTGAGGATGCTTGAGCTTGCATCACGAATCGTGGAGCAACTGGTGTGTTTGAGGGAGGAGGCAACTCATTTGGGCATCGATGCGAGCTTCCTACATCCTGGTAGGATCGAAGGCGTGTCGGCTAGGTGAGAGATAGCCATAGGTGATTGCTTGAAACGCTTGAAGGAATAAGTGGTCCGTGGGTCTTTGCGGTTGAGCAGTGAGCTCCCACTACATTTTGGTTCTGTTGCCGAGACAAATGGATTCAAGCTTGAGCACTTGCGTATTTCAAATCGAGCGTCAAAGTAGGGATCATCCCTGAATTGGTGCTCTTCAAAGCAAGTAAGTATTTTGCATTTTTGATGATTAGGCAAGTAGCAGAAATTATTTTAGTAATTTACTTTTGATTTATGTTGCATTTAGAGTAGGCATGATCGAGAAATTCAGACCAACTTGGCATTCGACCCACTTGACTCGGCCCTCGGCCGTTTGGCCATTTGGCCCTCAGAAAACTACATTCGGACGGTTTGAATTTGACATTCAGACTAGTTGCATTTGTCACTTTCTTATTTGGCCCTCGTTCATTTGGACATGCCGAATCAGACATTCGGCCCTCTACGATTCGGACCTGTTGGGCCGAATTTGGATTTTTCCAAATTTTTAACTTGAAGACCATGACTGACCTAGACCACTACCGTGCAAACCCTCAAAGGCCATAAAGACACTTAAAATAAATTTTTGACACGAGAAATAGGAAAATCAGTAAAACACGGATTTAGAAGTGACTCTAGCCCCAGTAGTCCAAGTCGTTAGTAGCACCATACTGAGTCATAGATCCCCAAAAAGATCTTGATCAAGCTGAACGACGCAATACATACCCTAGGACTAGTGAGAATGACTGGAAACCAAACTTGCAACCTATCGGGACAAATCCGTAAACGAGAGTGCGAGAGCCACATAGTCCCTTTACCTTCACACACATACTGTTTTCCAGCACTTGAAGTACACCTAAGAAAAGTTGAAATCCTGATTGTGCATAGTGCACGGAAGAGAGCACGCGCGCGCGCACACACACACACACACACACACACACACACACACACACACACACACACACACACACACACACACACACACACACACACACACACACACACACACACACACACACACAGAGTGACTGTAAATTGAGGATCGTTTGTAATTAACAAGGGGAACACTCAGATGTAACCCTAGAATGAATCCACTAGTAGGAGAAGACCTTGAGACGTAGTCAAGTGATTGAAAACCCAAGCGTAGGACCAAGCAGAAGATGCAGCAAGGACAGACACCATTGGAGGAGTGGATCTATCCAATCGAATCCTTGTGGAGAGAGAGACTACCGACATGGCAGAGACAGGCACTAACCACGGATGGGACGAAGAGCTCGGCCTATGCGGTCTCCCCCAGTGGCTAGTCACCAATTACAATCTATAGACCCGGACAGATCACCATGGTAGGATGTCCAAGGATATCATAGTAGACCTAGAAGAGGAGAGGAGACTAGTGTGGGAAGCTTTGCAGGGCCTAGCGACCTACAATCAGAAACAACATGCCAGGAGCTTGTGGTAGAGCATGGAAGTGCGCGGGATTTAGCGAGTGCTAGCCCTCACAAACAAAAATAGGACAGGTCTTGATGCTGATAGGGAAAGAGAACTCGAAGGAGATCTTATGCTGAGTGATCTCATGAAGCGATTGCTAGATAACACTTCCATCGAGTGAAGTGCTGCTGCAATTGCAACATTGTTGCTGACATGATTAGGAGCTACCTAGGGCTCCAAGAGCCAATCTAAAATCCTTGTAGTCACGAAGCAGCTAGAAAAATACAAGCTAGACAAGTATCCCTATAGCTTTGTAGAGCAGTTCAAGCAGGTCTGTGAAGCCAACGGCCTCACTGATCTCGCTCAGCAATCACAAGCTTTCGGCCTATGCTTAGGCGATAAGGGAAGGACTTGGTACACCAACCTAGATGCCGCAGAGTGCAATGACTTCAGTAACCTCAAGAATCTCTTCATTAAGAGATTCTTGAAGGCTGGGCACTTAGACAACTTAATCGTACGACTCATGAACATGAAACAAAGAGATAAGGAAGATATAAAGGATTACGTGACCTATGTGAGGAGTCTCTTTAAGAAAATCCCAATGAACGAATGACCCACGGAGAGAGCGGTGTCTATAGTCTTCATCAATGGAATATGGGATGAAGAACTCTACAAGGCCTTGGCAGGCAACTCAAGCTTGCAGGGGAGACGCACTAACCAAGGTCTTTGAAGAGGCCATTAGAGTGGATGACCAGCTCAAGAAGAGAAGCTCTAGGAGCTCAAGCCAAGAAGAGAATAACCCTAGAAACTCCGAGAGAACTTCAATGTCAAGTAAAAGATTAGGCCCAAGCACTTAGGACAAAGGAAAGGGTGTTGACCCAAGTCAGGAGCTAGTGGAGATGAAGATGGAGCTAGCCACAAAATATAAGAGATGATGAGACGACCAACACGCCCTCACGTTCAATGTGCGTATTGTGGTAAAAACCACCTGCCACCAGCAGAGTGTCAGGACCCTAGGTCTCAACCTTGCACAAATTGCGGTAGGTTTGGTCATGATGCCATGTATTGTAGATTGCCAATGAGACTTTCATATTAACGACCTTACAATCAACCTTATCCAGCGAATAAGGCGCCAAACTTCTTTGAAAGGGGAGCCCCATTGGGTCTCCCGGCATCCAACAATGCTAAACTAGTCATTCCTAGGATGGAGATAAACCCCATAGGAATTCCTAGACCACTTAGACCCTACGTTGTCGGAGCATTTGGGTTCAAAAGTCTACCACAAGGGTAAGAGACAGCAGGGTGAAGGGAGATTCAGAGAGAGGAGTAAACCAAATTGAAGGGGGCTCAAAGAAATAGAAGATATAGAAGAATACTCACAAAGATGAAGCATGTCAATTTATTTCTGCATTATGAGAAGATAAATCTCTTGTAGACAAAAACATGCATAAAACAATACCTTCCTCTATGCTGCTTAGACCACTAATCTGATGCTTCCATTGTCTCTAAAAGGGGGGTAAAATATTAGGACACCTAGCTAGAATTTTGCCAGATCACTTCTTCTTCATCTTCTAGTTTTGGAGTGCTGTTCACTACTTGACAACTACAATCGCACGTCACGCCATTTCACCAATCCTTCTTTTTACATAAAATTCTCCCAAAATGGCTAAAAGCTACATGTTTTCTTTTACATGTCATCCTATTCTAAAAGTTTTCTCCAGCTTTTGGATATTTACAAGAGATAATATCAAAAATATCAAAAATTGGCTAAACTTATCCAAAAATCTAGTATTTTTAGACCATCCACACTATGGACACTGATATTAATGAATAATATGGCATTGGCTCTCTAGATCAATAAGAAAGCCGCACTCTAGAGTTCTTCACATTGTGACCGCGTAGCAGCATGACATCCACCCCCTCCTAACTTGCACATCCTCCAGCATGTGCCAAAGTTTATGGATCTGTAGTGTTAGAAGAAGTATCCTCTACCATGTCAATGTCTTCATCTTCTACCTCTTCTTGTTCCATATTTTCATATTCATGTTCAGTATCCAACTCCTTCAAGTCATATGTTGAAGAATCCCTATGTTTAAAGAGTTTGATACATTTTCCAACCATTGGAATCCTTAGAGTTGTCCCATCCATCTTATTTAATGCATAAGTGGCATTATAAAAAACAAACCTTACCACATATGGACCAAACCACCACTTTACCATCTTCTAACTGACACTATGTTGATTTCCGAAGCTACTGTTATAAGCGAACACCCAATCCCCTTCTTGTATAGCTCGTGGTCAAAGTCTATATCGCTTGTCAAACCTCTTCTTGTTCTTGATCCTTGGATTCTTAAGCTTTTTCACGGCTGTCTCAATGTCTTTAGGCCTTCTTTGTAAATGTCTAATGCATAGGACCAACAACTCTTCTCTATTCAAACCCTCTTTCCATGGTAGAACACTCCAAGTAGCAATAGTCTCCTCAATAGGCATGATTGGCTATTGTCCATACATTAATTTAGCAAGCATATACCCTATAACTGCACTATGAGTGGTCCTATCAGCCCACAAAGCAAAGGGTAACATTCTTAGCCACTCTTTCATCCTACCCTTGCATGACTTTGCTAATGCCTTAATGATAGGCTGATGACCTCTTTCACTTTTGCCATTTGCTTCTAGGCTAAAGTTAAAGCTAGCTTGATACCTAGTCATGAAAAGAAGTCACGAGCCTCATCTACATCCAATTCTCCTTTATCTACAACCACTTTACCAACACAACCATACGTGCAAAAGACTTCTTCCAATAAGAACTTGCAAACTGCTTGAATAGTCTTTGTACTAATAGCTCGACCTTCCACTTGATTTGTCAAGTCTTCTTGTGCAAGAACAAGGTATCTCATATTCCATAAAGTTGTAGGCATGGTTGTAAAAAATTACACAGCGCAGCGAACAGAATCTGAGAAAGAGATAGAGAGTATACAACAAATAAGAGGAGAATCAATAAATTCTTTAGCTCCAGACAATTGATACAAAGATGGCTTTGTCCACCCATGCGCTTCCACTGTGTGAAGCTTAGATGGAAATCTAGACAGAAGATAGGTGAAGAGCTTAAGGCTAGCTGGAACAACAACTCTGACTGGGTGAAAGATGAATGATGGATGGCTGTGAAGGGGTTTAGCTTTTATAGCCCACGAAGGCCGTTAGGTCGGCCTGACCGACCTACCATATAAGCCTCCACTAGTTTGCCAGGGAATATTCCAAGGAATATTCCCTTTACCATCAGGCTGGGGGCGCTGCCCCCGGACCCCCCGCTAGGGGGGCCGCTGGCTCCCCTGGGACCCCCAAGCTAGGGGCTGCTTCCGCGGCCCCCAGACCCCAAAATAGGGGCCCCCTTTAACTCCCTTACCCTGCAACTCCATCTAACCCAAAGATTAGACCCACAACGGTCACCTTTTTGCCATTCGATCACATATACAAGTCAGGACTCAACCAATGTCCAGGCTCACATTTGGCTTCTCCTCATAATGGGGGCCTTACAACTTTGAGCACCATGGATCATTGGTGGCACCTAATGAGGGTGGGGCATTGACCCCCCCTCAATGTCCACCCATAGGTGAACTATCTCCTCGGCCCAATGTCGAGTCTCTGAAGATGAACTTGAAGTAGATCCTTCGTAAGTGCTTTGGTGAAGATATCTGCTTCATTCTCCTCTGTTGGACACTAGACCAGTTCCACTATCCCATCCTCCATCAAATCACACACATAGTGATACTAGATCTTTATATGTTTGGTGTGTGCATGAAACACTGGATTTTTGACAATGGCGATGCAACTCTGATTGTCACATCTCAGCATAGTTGCTTCTTCATCCTGCACTCCCATATGCCATAGAATCCTTCTCAACCATACTGCTTCACATGTAGCAAAACAAGCTACCTTGTACTCTACTTCGGTAGAAGACAATACCACTGTTGGCTGCTTCTTACTAATCCAAGAGAAAATTCCTGAACCCAAAGAGAAACAATAACCATAAATTGACTTCCTGGAATCACTGTCTCCTGCCCAATCTAAGTCACAGTTCCCCACAAGAGAAGTTTCGAAACTGTATGTGATACCATAGTCAAGAGTTTCCTTCAAGTATCTGAGTACCCACATCCCAGCCTTCCAATGACTCTCATGAGGTTTGTTTGAGAACTTGCTCAAAACACCAACAACAAAACTGATATCTGGTCTGGTGTTACACAAGTAGATCAGATTGCCGACCAACCTCCTATACCTCCCAATGTCTGCTAGTGCTGATGTATCCTCGACGGATAACTTTGTATTCACCTCCATAGGTGTAGCTATCTCCTTGCACTCGGTCATGCCAAATGCCTTCATGATCTCCCATGCATACTTCTTCTGAGAGATGAAGATCTTTCCTGGCTCTTGCCAGACTTCAATCCCCAAACAATAGTGCAGTAAGCCCAAGTTTGTCATTTCAAACTTAGAACTCAAAGGCTTTCGAGTTTGGTTGATCATATCTTCATAGTCACCTGTAATAAGAAGGTCGTCCACATATAGGACAATCACTACAGACTTTTTACCATCCCTGTAAACATATAAGTTAGCATCTGAGGCACATCTTTTGAAGTTTAGGTTTAAAAACAGCTTATCTATCTGCTGATACCATGCTCTAGGGGCTTGTTTCAGCCCATACAATGCCTTCTTCAGCTCACACACTTTGTTCTCAAAATGGGGGGCCTCAAACCCTAGTGGCTGAGCTACGTACACCTCCTCCTTGAGGTCACCATTTAAGAACGCTGACTTAACATCCATTTGGTACATTGGCCACTTCTTGTGGGCATCCACTGCAAGTACCATGCAAATAGTGGTCATTTTGGCAATTGGGTCAAATGACTCTTGAAAATCAAACCCTCCAACTTGTGAAAATCCTTGGGCAACCAGTCTAGCTTTGTAATTTTCTAAGGTACCATCAGCTTGTACTTTACCTTCCAGATCCACCTAGTGCCAATAACCTTCCGCTTTGCTGGTCGATCAACTAGCTCCCAAGTGTCATTCTTCATTATGTTGTCATACTCTGCTTGCATAGTAGCCTTCCATGATGGATCTGCAAGTGCTTCTTCTAAGTCAATTGGCTCCTTTAGTTCTCTCATAATCTCAACCATCAAGGCCATATTGACTATGTGAGCAGAAGCCCTCCTTTGCTTCTCTATTCTCTGAGACCTCCTTGGTCCGTCTACCTTCTCCTGAACAGATGCAGGCATATGATTATTGTGGTCATAGAGCTACTTCACCCAACGTGGCAATGGCTTTTCTGGTGGGGTGATGTCAGGTTGGTGAACTTTTTCCTCATCATTTGAAGATGATGCTTCCTTCTCCTTAAGAACAGGGACAGCTCTCGGGACAAGTTCATAGTAGACTACATCTTCGCTTGATGATAAAGTGGAAGAACTTGCCTTCTCCTCCTCCACTGTATGCGGCTCCTCCTTGAACACCACATCATGGCTCGCGATGATCTTCTTTGCCTTTTGGTCATATAATTTATAAGCCTTCTGCTCATCACTATAACCCAAGAAGATACATTTTCTGCTTTTTGGTTTTAACTTGTTTCTCTTCTCATCTGGAACATGTGCATAATATTCACATCCAAAAATTTTGAAATGTGAGACAGATGGTTTCTTACCAGTATAAGCCTCATGAGGTGTTTTTCCCTTGAGAGCCTTTGTGTAGCTCCGATTTAGAATGTAGACTGCAGTATTAACAGCTTCAGCCCAAAAATGGTTAGGCAATCCCTTGCCCTTTAGCATGCATCTTGCCATCTCCACAATGGTGCGATTCCTGCGTTCCACAACACCATTCTGTTGAGGTGTGTGAGGCGTCGTCAATTAACGCTTGATCCCTTTGCTCTTGCAAAAGTCTTCAAACTCCTTTGAGTTGAACTCACCACCACCATCTGTTCTAAATTTCTTTACACTTTTCCCTATTTCATTCTCAACAAGTTTTAGCCATTCTTTAAACTTACAAAAGCTTGAGCCTTATCACGAAGGAAGTACACCCACATCTTCCTACTGTAGTCGTCGACAATCAACATAAAATAAGAAGACCCCCCCAAGGCCTGTGTAGGCATCTTACCACACAAGTCAGCATGCACCAACTCTAGAGGAGCTTGTGCTTTATTCTTGCTTTCTTGTGGAAATGCCTTTCTCTATTGCTTGCCCATCATACAAGCTTCACATGGTTCCTTCAATTCAGTTATTGTAGATAGGTGAACAACCATACCTTGCTTTTGCATCTCCTTCAACACTGCAAATCTGATGTGTCCAAACCTTTCATGCCAAAGCTTACTTGTGCCCACTCCAGCGGTGGTTGTAAGAGCACTTAGCTCATACATGTTGTTCCTTCTTTCTCCTTTGCCAACAATTGTGCCATCACTATCAAGAATTTTTACACCTGTCTTCTTGAACCTCACTTCATGACCAAGATCAGTTATGGCAGTAAACTGATAACATATTTCTCCTGATTTCGGGAACATACAACACATTTGAAAGCTTTTTGACTTCACCATTTGCAGCAACAAAAGAAATAGTACCTATGCCCGTAGCAGGGCATTTATCATTACTTCCAATCGTCACAGTGATGGATTCTTGTAGAGGCTACATAGAACTGTATAGACCTTTCTTGTTGGTCATGTGACGGGAGGGCCCACTATCCAACACCCATGAGTCAGTGGTAGATTCTTCTTTTGCAGAGGAGCACACTTCCTCAATGGTCGCTATGAATAATTCCAACTCTGCTTTAGCCGTATTGGCTGTCTCTTTCCCTTTACTTTTAAGGGTACCATTCTTTTCATCTGCCTTCTTGACATGACAATCTGCAATTGCATGTCCTTTATTCTTGCAATAGAAGCACTCTCCTTGAAACTTCTTCTTGTTGCCCTTCTTCTTTTTGTCACCATCATTTTTGGTGGAGGAACCACCTTTGCCTTTTGCATTGGCAGAGAATGCAGCATCTCCATTGTTGCTTCCTTCTCAAGCTTTCAGCCTCAACTCCTCCTCCATCAATAATGCACAAAATTCCTCAAAAGTCAAAGCTTGAGGTCTCACATGAGTATTAAGGGCAGTTACTAGTCCATGAAACTTTTGTGGACAAATCCGAAGACACCTCTGAGCTAGCTCTTCGCTAGTCTTTTGTATCCCAGCACCAGCCATCTGGTCGCGCAGATTCTTAATCTGAGTGATGAATGCTTCAACGGTCTCTCCTTCAGCAAACTTCTCCGCTGCTAGTTGATTCTCCAAGTTTTGAATCCTTGTTTGGTTTCGTGTTTCATACTGACTCCTTAGTACATTCCAAGCCTTTGACGCTTTGGTTGTATGCTGAATCAAAGTCAGAACACTGTTAGAACAGCTTGTAACTAAGGCACACAATGCATCTGCATTCCTTTGTTTCCAAGCTTGTAGAAGATCTGCATTCGGAGGAATCATCACACTAGAATTTGATGGGTTGGGGGTAGGCTGTGGTTCTACATCAGTCCCCAGCACAGTCTCCAGAAGCTCATAAGAATCAAGGATAGTTGTAATTTTTAACTTCCACAAGGTGTAGTTTGTACCATCTAACTTGCCTTCACTGAAGGTTGGTGGACGAATCCTCAGTGTTTGAATAGCCGGTACAACCGCACCACCTCCTGCACCGCTTCCTAATGCGCCAGACCGCTTCCGAAAGTCGACATAGTTTCTCTTTGCCGTTGAAGCCTTTGCCTCTTGCACACTCTCCGATCTCTAGAGCCCCCTGGGCTCTGATACCATGTAAAAAATTAAACGACGCAATGAACAGAATCTGAGAAAGAGATAGAGAGTACAAAACACATATGAGGAGAATCAATAAATTTTTTAGCTCCAAACAATTGATACAAAGATGGCTCTGTCCACCTATGTGCTTCCACTGTGTGAAGCTTAGATGGCGATCTAGACAGAAGATAGGTGAAGAGCTTAAGAAGGCTGTTAGGTCGGCCTGACTGACCTACCATATAAGCCTCCACTAGTCGGCCAAGGAATATTCCAGGGAATATTTCCTTTACCATTGGGCGGGGGGCGCTGCCCCCGGACCCTCGCTAGGGGGGCCATTGGCCCCCCATGGGACCCCCCAGTCAGGGGCTGCTTCCACAGCCCCCAGACCCCAAAATAGGGGCCCCCTTTAACTCCCTTACCCCGCAACTCGATGCAATGCGCCTCAAGTTGCTACCAGCTTCACCACTCCGTCTAACCCAAAGATTAGACCCACAACGGTCACCTTTTTGCCATCCGGTCACATAGACCTCATCTGATATACAAGTTTGGACTCAACCAATGTTCGGGCTCACATTTGGCTTCTCCTCATAATGGGGTCTTACACCTTTGAGCACCATGGATCATTGGTGGCACCTAATGAGGGTGGGGCATTGATCATATCTAACAATGGTAACCATATCAACTACCCATTTGTAATGTATAGAAAATGGATAGGTCGGTTGCAACCCATCTCTATACTTTACCATGGAATATATCTGACAGAAACTGTATGATTCCACATAATGCTCCATATCTTTATACATGTTTTGCCACCAATACTTCTCTTTGATCTTGGAGAATGTGCCCTAAACTCTATGTCCAACCCATAAACTTTCATGAAACTCTTGTATCACCTGTTATTGAGAAGGCCTATCTCCCAATACATGTACTGGAGCTCCTCTCTTTTTCTTTGCATGCTTCCATAAATATTCGTCTTTCAAGAAAAACCCATAAGCTTTTCTTTTAATCCTTTTGAATTCAGCTTCAGACCACTTAGCCTTCTTTGTCATGAGGTTGAGATATTGTCCTATTTTCAGCCAATCATCCTCATACAACTCTTCCAAAAATTGTGTTCTCACTGAAGCATAACACTAGTGATGCTTTCTCTCTACTGCCCATATTTTCTCCATGGTTGTAAGCTCTTTTCTTACTGTTGAAATCCTTGTTACAATAGTTGTACATGCAGTATTTATAGCTGCATACTCATGCCGTGCTGTCATAAAGTCATTTCTAGCACCTATCACATCATCCTCTTCATTATCCATCAGCTCCTCTTCATCTTCAAACCTTGCTCGTGAAAGCATGTCATCCATGGGGTTTTCTCTACATGAAATATGTTGAAAATAAGGGTTAAGTGGCTTTATATAAGCAATCCACCGTAACATGGCAATATCAGGAGTTGAGAAATTCACTATCATGCCCAATAGAGGTAGATAATCAGTCTCTACCACTACATGAGCTCCCATAAAATACTCCCTATTACACTTAAGGGTTGTCACTACAACTCAAAGCTCTATTTTCACTTGAGGATCCTGTGGTTGCCATTCATTGATGATCTTTTCTTCAAACCAAATGGCATACTTATTCCCATTAGTATCATCTTGACCCATTGCCCAACCAATGCCAATTGGGCTTGTATCTATGGTGAGAATAATAGGCTGCCCATTCTCATAATTTACTCCCTTTAGTGTTGGGGCTGAAATCAATAAGCTCTTTAACTTCTGAATTGCCTTCGTATGTTGTATCCCCCACCAAAACTTTTGTCTTTTTCTCAAGAGCTGATATAAACTTTCAACCATATGAGCAAAATGCGGAATCCATATCAAGTAAAAGACACATGCACCTAAAAATCTTCTCACCTCGGATACATTCGAGCATGTCTCCTGCATCATGCTTATGGCATCAATCTTTACTTGTGAGGGCTTTCTCCCATATGGTCCACACATGTGCCCAATGACTAATACTTCCTCCACTCCAAAAACCAACTTTTCTCCTGATAGAGTCAAATGCACTTCTTCAAGACGGCTCAAAATCCTGTCACAATCAACAATATGATCAACTACAAATCTTCTACATCTATGCTCATTCAACTCTTCATTCTTCTCATAGATATCACATCCTTTGATCAGCACATCATCACGAAAGGGTAAGGTCAATTGAGGAATATACTCCCTCAAAACTTTATGCATAACATTCATCATATGTACCACTGAATTGGTTGCTCCCTGTGGAAGTGTACACATCCTAACCAATCCAAGTGGTGTACACATCCTAACCAATCCAAGTGGTTAGGATGTTTACACTCCCTGTGGAAGTGTACACATCCTAACCAATCCAAGTGGTGTCTTCATGATAGTGATATCCCGGCTTTCCAATGCAAGCTAGAACTGATCATATCTTGAATATAAATCTCCCATAGAGTAAATTGCCTTGCCTGCAAATGTGCACTTCATCTTGTTGGGATATTTTTTCTAGCAATTGCTTATAATATGCCCTTTTTTTGTTTGCAAAAGGAGCATTTAGTAGTCACTGTATGGACTAAGAGTTATTCATGGGTTGTCGAGGTAGATGCTAAGCTAATGCTACCTTCTTTTTGATTTCTCTTCTCCTCATCTAGACAAGATTGAATGATAGTTTTAAGTGTGGGATTTGGTACATTTGTTAGAGTAGTGACAAGAGTTGAAAAGACTTTTCTTATGTCTTTCAAGAGTATTGCAATGGAATCTTCGGAGCTTGAACTAAAGATAATTGAGCCATTAGACCCTTCATGTGGGAAATTAACTTTCCTAGGTCTTCTCCTTTCTTGTATTCCAAGCTGAAGAACTCTATTTCAAGGAGGATTTTGGAATTCTTCCCTCTTGCAAATATAATTTCCAAATCTCATCCCACTTCTCTTTTGCAATTGGAAGTTGGTCAATACGGTGAATTAAGGATTCATCTAGGTGCAACATTATTATGGCTTGGGCTCTTTCATAATCTTCAACATCCATAGGTGGATCAATGGATTTGGTCCCTTTGATGAAGGGCCAGTAGCCTCTCTCCATCATTTTATATTTTTCTAATAGTTGCCATGGGTGGAAGTCTCTCCCATCAAACTTGTGGATTTGAGGCTTTACATGAACAAAGACCATGATACAAAGGTCTTACCAATTGCACAAGGCAATGATAGTGTCTATTTCTTTATAAGTTTGGCTATACAAGTGGAAGCAATCAAGTTGAAAACAACTGATGTGAACTTAGACAAATATATTGGGCGAAGAGAAGAAAATGGTCTACATGTTTATATTTGACAAGAGAAGAGAAGAGAAGAAGAGAGGAGAAGATGGAGAGCTTCTCCTCCTCGGTCCCTCACCCTCACACGCTCACTCCCTCACACTCTCACACTCCCTCTCTCAAGCACAAGCTCAAGCAAGCAAGAAGAAGAAGAAGAAGAAGAAGAAGAGGAGAGCTACTTTTGGCCACACACAAGAATGAGCTTCTCATTGAATTTTCAACTTTATATACAAAACCCTAAATCCCTTTTGGGCAGTCATTCCCTTTTCCCCTTTTTACATGGCCGGCCGTAGCCTTGTCTTTTTCTTCTGCTTTAGCTTTTCCGGATTTTCCACCTTCGTTCGTTTGAGGGTTAACATTACCCCCCTCCTAGACGAGTGCCAGTCCCATGGCACTCACCGTCGTAGGTAGCAAGCTGTAGCATGCACCGAAGATGTGGGTAAGAAGGACACCTGTGGCTTCCGTGGAGGAGTGTTGGTGGTGGTGTGGCAGAAGGTCCTGGGGGCCTGTTGGTGGCCAAGGTGGCTGGTGGACGGTTGTGGGAGTTGGTGGTAGGGCTATTTTGTGTCGGGGATTGCATTGATGACCAGCACAAGTGTTGGTTTGTTGGGGATTCTGCACATGACGATTATTTGCGGGCTTGTCGGATGGTAAGGGATAAGCATTCGAAGTTGGGTGTCAGTAAAGAGCGATTGAAATTTCGTTGGAGGCTTCAATACCTGCAATTTGAAAACCTCTCGTGTGATCTCTCCCTAAGGGGTAGTGCTAGTCTTCTTATCGTGCACAAGACATATTTGATTAGTTTGGGAGACAGGTCGAACTCTAAGCAAGCTGAGAGTATTGTCCTGCACTTGAGGACCCAAACTATGCATATACTTCGGTGCAGATATTATGTAAGTGCTCGTGCATACTTAGATAGTACGTAGTTAGAAGACTGTGGGCTAGTTTCTCATAACAATGTGTGGATGAAGCAAAGTTATCCATGTTGAGAAGAAGTACACATGAAGGTATATGAGACATCCTTTGCATTGTGACTACACGATGGAGCATAATTGAATACAGGGACACCGCACTTTCAGTAGCTGGAAACTATTGGACTTGCTTGATGAGTACGGTGTACTTTTCATGGCCAATCGTGCGGTGCTTATCACCACTGATTGCAATGGTACTAAGGCAGAGTGCAAGAGAGAATTGTGCAAGTGGGTCAGGGTGACATGTCTAACCATAGGCGAGACAAGCTCCCCAGGTATGTCCTGCATTTGATGTGCCCTGAACAATTATGGGTGATGGTAAAGGGCTAGGGGACCAGGGATGGAGCCAGTCGACCAAGGTCACTGGACGTACCTAATTTGAGGACCCCTAGGTGCTGTGCTGTGATCGTGGGTGCTTTTTTTTCTTTCTTTCTTTCTTTTTGTTTCTTTTTCTTGTGCTTTTTTCTTTCTTTCTTTCTTTCGTTCTGTTCTCTCTCTTTTTTTTTTAAAAGACTTGCGTGAGTACAACCATTACAATATGTTGAGACTAGTCGCCTTTCAATGGGTTGGAAAATGTCAAGCTTCGAAGGCTTAGGAAATTGATATTACAATGATGATTGTGCCCTAGCCTCGTTGTTAGAGAAGCAATTGTTGAGATGGGGAGATACACTTGAGATGTTGCAAACCTCCTTGCGACACACGCGATGTTGGTACAATTGAGGTAACGACTGCCATGAGCCAACTATAGAGCTTGACCCAGAAAGGGAGCGTGGCCCATGAATGTGCGTTGGGCCATGTGATGTGGCTGGTCGGCAAGGGTGATTTTTGCTTTCGGCAGTGTGGCTTTGTCGTGGCTCTTTGTGGGGTCAATGGTCTTGTGGTGATCAGGCATTGAACACTTTCGCACAAGGACCTGTATTATCCTGCATCCACTTGTCACTTCGTGAGAGTATATGCTCGCTTGTGTTAAGTGCATCAAACAAATGCAATCATGATAGGACATAATTTTTTAGAATTCTATGATGTCTATTGGGATGCCTGTTTCATTGCTTGTTAAGGTCGCATGCATTAACGACAAGTAATGAGAAAGTGTACAAGTGGGGATCTTGCCCCTTTACTCATCAAAAAACAAAATGTTCTGGCATGCTGACTTGTCGAGCTACTTGTACATCCTAGGGATTTAGTCGATAGGTACGCGGCGGGGTGAGTCCGGTTGACTAGGCGATTGGGGTGGTGCTAGTGCGGGGCTCCTGTGAGGCTGGGCAGGGAACATGTCGGCCGGGACATGAATGGTGTAGTCCCGGGCCGCTACCGTTTCCAGAATGTCTTTAAACAGTTCATTAAATTCTTCCATGTCTCGGGCTGCCCTATCTGCCCTTGAGCATCTGGTGCCCGAGTGTACGTTGGGGGTTTGTGCCACTGACATTGCCACATGCTACGCGTTGCTTCGAGTCTCGACTTTCTTGGCCCGGGGGTTCTTTAGCCTTCGTCCCGGACGGTGTCTCTTAGGTCCTTGCTTCTTCGCATACCTCTTTAGGGTGGGCACGTAGCGCACCGGTGGAGGGGCGTGTGCTGCATGTTCCCGTAGGACGCAGAGAGCATCTTTGCAAGCCAGCTGCCCTAGGCTCTCCACGTTTTCCTCGTAGGGAGACCTGCAAGGTGCGAACCAAGGGTTAGACCTTGATACAGGATACAATTGTTCGCATGGAAGGGATTTTAGTGTGGTTTATCAAGCACATATGACAAGAAGGGGAGGGGTGAGGCATGCAGTGTTTGTTGTAGAGGGATGGCCCCCATGATGATGTTTGTTTTGCCTCCAGTCATTAGCAGATATTGGCTTATGCTAAGTTGTGTGGACTGGTTGTCATGGAGTGGGACAGGGCACATCCTCGAAAGGATAGACCAAAAAGGGAAGAAGGTGTATAGAAAGAGTCTACACCATGTCTACACCATTAGAGTTGTTGGTCAAGGCTTCCTCTGGCGGTAATGTGGGTTGCATGCCCTTCACTTGGAGGTGGGGATGGTCACATGGCTTTTAAATGCATGATGAGAGGAGGACTTGAGAAGCTTAGCCTGTCAAACCCAACTCTTCTCCCTGTGCTTGACTATCATTGCTTGTGTGTGTTGATAGTATCTATACAGGGTGACACAAAAATCATTGTTTATTTATATACATAATTATGAATCCATGTCACTTCACGAGGACAAGAACCAATTGTAGAACTCGGGGTTGTACTGGAGCATGGCACACGCATCCAGCACTCGTGGCAGCTTACTTAGTACCGATAGATATTTTGCCACATCGAGCAGCATGGACCCTTGTCCGAGTCTACTGGCAATGTGTAACTCCTCCTCAGTGAGAACCTTATCAATCAAAGGGTTCTCTAGGCTAGTTGCAGCTAAGTCTGCACCCCGAATGCCAGTTAGCACTCGAAGGGAAGTTGGTGCCATATAGGTTGGGTCCCTTTGGGATCGCCATTTGGCCAATTGCTCCTCAGAGACTGTCATGATCTGAGCCCCTAGTTCGGCCATTACAACGCGACTTTCGCACCAACGCTGCTCAAATTGACTCTGGCCTGCTGTCAGTCGCTTTAGTTGCTCTATGTCTACGAGATTCGGTCGGCAGAGCACTTCATTGAATGTGACGGTTAAGCACAGTTCGTCAGCCTCCTCGTCAGAGATGAGTCGCATGCGTTGATGTAGGAGCCTGTCGTAGTGCTCGTCAAGATGTTTTTGCTATTCCCAAGTTAGAGAAAAGGGCAAGTAATCTCCAAGCTGCTCCTTGGGGATTGTGCCCATGTCCGCAAGGACGTAGACACGTGCAACCACTTTGAGCTTAGCATCCAACTCAGTTAAGCATTCTGTGACACTTCTATGTTCAACGAGGGCTTGCTCGATGGCTATCACATGCAAAGTTCTAAGAGTTTCCTTAGGCTTTAGCATAGCTGGGGGCTCAGGCCTAGATGAGCAAGATTGGTCAACACTAGGATTTCTTATGCTCTTGGGGTTCTCATGTTTTTCCTGAGGTTTTGTTGCTATTTTGTCACGGTTCTTCTCGGATGTGACTGGTATAGATTTGTCACCCTATTGTGACGACGTTGTATCCACTCTTGATTGGTCGATGTGAGTTCCATTGTCGATGGATTGAGTGTTGAAAGCAACTGTTGATGGCAACGGCTGCTTTGATTTTTCAGAGCACACGGATGTGATTGAAGTTTCACCGCTATTAGGAGAGACATCAATGGGTTCATTGGTGGATGGACTTGATGCTTTTTTCCCCAGCTCTCCATCGCTCTTGGGGTCCACAACCACCTGTGATTGCTGTTGTCTTCGTTGTTTTCTCCTCTTTTTCTTGGTCAGTGAAGGTGCATCTCTCAACAACTCAAGACCTTGGACTAGGTCAACCGTTGATGTGCTTGGTTGGGCCTCAGTATTCTCTTTTTCTAGTGTGTCCTTATGGGACATGACCGTGGCCTGCTGAATAGCCTTGCTAGGTTGAGTGGTTTGATGCGCTATCTCCCTGACCACAGCTTTGAGAGGTTTCTCCTCAAGCCTAGGCTTTAGGCACTTTGAAAGTGTTGGAGTTGTCGAGGGATTTGGTTACGACACCTCCTCCACATGTAAACTACTAAGGACACATTCCACAAGGGGCATTGTCACAGCCAAGGGCTGTGACTGTTGTGGTCCCTGATTGGAAGTAGCAGCAGCTAGTTTAGTGGACTGGCTACCATTGGTACACTGCGGTGTCAAGTTCTTGGGCAGATCAGAAGTGGTCATGCCTTTTGTTGCCCTTTGCACATTCACTTGTGTAAGTTGAGCAGCGGCACGAGGCTGCTGCTGCCGTGCTTCCCGCATCCATTTAGGTGAAGAGGATGTAGGAGATTTGGGACTCCTACGTGGACTTGGCACTGACTGGGGCACTGACTGGAGCATTTGCTCGAGGCTATTAGGCGATTGTGCCATTTGCTTTGTTGAGAGATCAGCCTTTCCTTGAGCAATGTTGTGCCTATGGTGCTTGTTCTCCCCTTGGGAAATCAAAGGCTCTTTGGGCACTAATGATTTTTGTGCATGCTCAATGGCCACATATGACATTTGTCTATTTAGCATGCTAGGCTGAGGCTCTTTCTTTCGAACCATCATGTCTGGTTTCTTGCCTCGAGACCTAGAGTTTCTCTTAGATTTCCTCCTATGCTTCATTGCTTTTGATGCACGCTGGCCTTCAGTTTTGATAGAGGCAGTTTAGCAGGGGATTTTGGTACCCAAATCCATCGGTTACCTGCGTAGTACCCTTGAGCACGTAGCAATGCTTTGGATATCCATCGCGGTGTTGTGCTGACCCTCCATCGATGCCTGCGTCTATAAGGCTTGGACTTCTTTCGTGGTCTTCTACGATATCTGTAAGTCCAAATCCCATCCTTGGCATTGTCTCTTGACCTCTTTTCAGGCTTGGCCTCACTCACTGGTTCTCGTTGTTCGACTTGTGCTTGTATCAGTTTTTCCAACAAGTCCTTGCTCTCGTTAGTAGGCTTGACTATTACGTCAGCACCTTCCTTGCCTTTCCCTTGAGGTTTGATGAGGTCACCCTTGCTAAAGGTTGTGACTATCCTCACACCCCGTAGTGTCAGGTGTATCCTTTGTGCTACATAGTCGGCTTCACACTTCGTTGCCTTTTTGAAGGGCCTTCCTAGGAGGATTTCCTTTCCACGATTTTTGCTATTTGGAGGAAAATAGAACAGGACTGGCAAGCTTTCTGTTTCAATAGTTACAAGGATTCTGCACTTCCCTAGAAGTGCTTGTGGGTGTTTCCCGTAAGGGTTAAGAGTTGCATCAGTCGATTTGAGCTCTGGTTGACCTAGTAGAGTCCATGCTTCGTAAGTCAAGTTATTGAAATCTGCTCCTTCATCAATGAGAGCATCAACACTATGCTCTCTTTTTGCGGTGAGTTTGACCCTAAGATAAGCAGGTGGTATTATGTCTTCATCTTTCGAGTCTTGGCTTGTAAATTTAAGCCTTTTGACAAATGCCCTTGAGTTCTCAATTGCACGACCAGATGTGGATTCTCCACTGATGTCTTGGGTCGTCTGTGCAGTGTTGCTCAAGGTACATCTCTCGTCAGGACTGTCATATCTAGTCATTCTCGCTATTGTAGCTTGATGTTGTTGCTTTCCGCTTTGACTAGATGCAGCCCGAATACAACATGTATGTGTTTTTTAGTGTGGCCTTTTTGCCCTTGTTGGCTAGATGGGCCCGTTGAGGTTCTAGGATCTCTGTTTGTCTCTATTTGGGTACGAGCTTTTGGTTGCTCTTTTGCAAGCGAGAATCCATGCTCGTGTAGAGCCATTACTTCACTAGGGTCCAATTTGGAGGACCTGTCACGATGCGCGTTTTCCCTCCAACCTACTTGAGGGAGGTGTGGAGGGGGCAAACCCCCTCTACAGGGGTCCAGGGGGGGCAGTCCCCCCTGGCCCACAGGGCGGTTACGGTAAAAGCCATGCACAATTTGGAGGACTGTTTATAGCCAAATTTTGAACTAGGTGCTTTAAATTTTAGCCCGGTGATGGATTTGTGATGTGCCTTTAGCTCTACATAGCCTTTGGGGTCAATCTCGGGGTTTAGATGTGTCAAAATTTGTGTTCTAGGTACTTGTCCGATTTTGACAGTTTTCTGTCCGATTCTTAGATGTCCGATTTTCAGGAGTCCGATTATCAGAATCGGACGTCCGATTTTGGGTTGGTCCGATCGGCCTAGTGGTCCGATTTTGGTCACGTCCGATTTTGGGAATCGGATCAAAAAAGTTGTCCAATTCTGGGAATCGGATCAGACAAGGTGGTTCGATTCTGGACTGTGGTCTAATTCGGGTTGGTCTGATTCTGGTGGTCCGATTGCTTCGATCAGACGAGGTGTCCGATCGGACAGGTTGGTCCGAGTCCGAGTGGTCCGATTTCCAAAATCGGACGGGTTGGTCCGAGTGGTCCGATTAGACAGGATGGTCCGATCGGATGGGTTGTCCTAGCGTCTGATTATGGACTGGTCCGAATGGTCCGAGTCCGAGTGTCCGACGTCCGATTCTGGGACTCGGACACTGAATCGGGTGTCCGATTCCGCCGACCTAAACGCACTTTCGACCATAAAATCGTCCAGAATCTTAAGGTATTGCTTATTGTAAGCTACAAGATTCCACAGGAATGATGCTGGAGTGATGGGGAAGAGATCTATATACCTGGGATAGCCAATAAACTCCAAAATGCAAATCAGCAAACAAATCAAACCCTCATGCCTTGTTATGACAGCAGAAACCCTGATGCTTGTTTTTCTTCTTTTTCTTTGTTTTTTCCTACCCTAATGCATCCAAATCACAAAATCAATACCTACACTACTTCATTCCACAACATAAATCTCAAGAAAGCAAAAAACCTACTTGCCAAGGAGATCGAATACCATCTTCAACCCCCTCGCTTCCTACCTATCTACCTCAAGCACTGGTTCGGGGAAAACCCTACTCCGATGCTCGATTCGAAGCGCGCAAGCACTCAAGGCTTGAATCCGTTGGTCTCGGCAATGGAACCAAAATGTGGGAGCTTTCGCTCAACCACCAAGACCCTCGGACCGCTTATTTTTTCAAGCATTCCAAGCCGAGCACTAATGGCTACCTCTCATATAACCGACGCGCCATCCATATCTACAGGTGTAGTGAGCTTACCTCCGTGCCGTTCGAGTTACCTCCTCTCCCGCACACTCCGGTGGCTCCACGATCCAAGTGCAAGCTTCAAGCAAAGCTCCATCCTCAAGCTCCACGCTCCAAGCTCCATTGCCGCGAGCAAGAGAAGAGAAGAGAAGAGAAGAGAAGAAGAGAGGAGAAGATGGAGAGCTTCTCCTCCTCGGTCCCTCACCCTCACACACTCATTCCCTCACACTCTCACACTCCCTCTCTCAAGCACAAGCTCAAGCAAGCAAGAAGAAGAAGAAGAAGAAGAAGAAGAAGAGGAGAGCTACTTTTGGCCACACACAAGAATGAGCTTCTCACTCACTTTTCAACTTTATATACAAAACCCTAAATCCCTTTTGGGCGGTCATCCCCTTTTCCCCTTTTTACATGGTCGGTCGTAGCCTTGGCCCTTTTTCCCATTGTCCTTCTATCTTCCTAGCTTCCTTTCCACCACCCGTCTACATTTACAAATTGCACGGGTGAGAGCCCGGCACTTCTTGAATTAAACCATGATGCACTTGCACTCTTTTACAAAAGTTTTGACTTGCGCTTTTCCTTGTGCGCCTTTCTCCCTTGTTTAAGACTCTTCTCCTTGTGTGTCTTTGTCTTCCGTTTCTATTTTCCTTGGCATTTGTCTTTTTCTTCTGCTTTAGCTTTTCCGAATTTTCCACCTTCGTTCGTTTGAGGGTTAACAACCGACTCTAATGCCGCATCTAGCAATGGAGCCACCCGCTAGGGTATTTCTGCGAATACGAATACAACATCGGGTATGGATAATTCATATGTAAATATCCAGGTATTAGTTGCCATCTCCGCTATTCGTTGAGACATAGGGTGTGTCGCTTTGGCATGTGCATGATCTCCTTGTAATAAGTACCCAAAATTATCTTTCAATAGTTAATGAGTCGTAGGGGATTCCTAGGATAATTCTTTCCATAATCATAGATGACCTTGCATAGAGTCATGCATATGACGCATTGCGGTTTGCATGAACCCTTGTATGCAAATACAATCATTGCATCCCAGTGCTACACGACGAAAACATACGTGGTATAAAGAGCATATAAGGTTACTTAAGAGTGATGTACATAGACGGTGCATGCATGGGATAGATTATATTAAACATACATCAATGGTACACAAATTGATCTTGCACTAAAGTCTTGCTAATATCTCAAACTATTAGTTCATTGGGATCTTGAAGTCACTCATAGCTAATACAAATAACAATCATTGGGATTAAGACTATGATGCCTTGAGATTCGTCGATAGCGACTATGTTTATCAATCCTATTCGGGGTTGGGCTAACAACATCTCTAGAGCAAGTGAGGAGCTCAAGGATTAGGAAACCCTAAGTCAAAGGAAATACTGATGCTTTTGTACTCCTTAGGAAGAAGTCTTGGTTATCAATCAAAGTAAGGGATTATTAGAACTCATCTCTTGAGCAACGTCCTATCTAAATGGAGGAAGTGTTAAGTAACTTTTGCATGGAATCGCCTAGATCCCAAGGGGGAGAGCAAACACGCAATGGAAGGTTATCATGACTATTCTTGCAATGTTTGGAAAGGATATCATTATTTTGTGGATTGATTAGATAACCTCCTAAATGCTTTTGCATTAAACAGATTGTGGAATGTGAATTGGATGATTATTCTAGGTGCTTGTGTTTGATGGTGAATGCATGGCAGGGGTCTGTGATAACAAGGTGCCATGGAAATAAAGGAATGTTCTTCTTGGAAGATGATATTAGGCTGATTGCCCTGATTGTGCTTGGCTCTTAATTGGATTAAGTAAGGAGGGATATTTTGCAGGGTGGATCATCTCTAAGGTCACGTTGCATTTCAACCCGAGAGGGCATTACTCGATTCACGGGCCGAAGGTCGAGTGGTGAAAAGGCTAACCACAGAAAGTGTGTCTCACTCCTAGGTTTCTTTGGGTCAGTGGACCTCTGGACACCCCTTGCCGAGTTCGGAATGGAGTTTTAGACTGTCGTGAGCCTAACATTTGGAGGCGTTGGAAGATCCTATTCTAGATACAGGATGGAAATTATGGTGTTTTAGACTGTCGTGAGCCTAACGTTTGGAGGCGTTGGAAGATCCTATTCTAGATACAGGATGGAAATTATGGTGCCATGTGATATGATCGAGTACTTCTGTTGGACAGAAGGGATATATAATTTCTCTTGTATGGACAGGAGACAAGAATCAACTGGAAAATAAGTTAAGGAACTTTTTTGTCAAAAGGATTGCTTGTTTTGTTTGCGTGTCGGTGCTGTAAATTATGCGAACAAACCATATTCCCTAAAAGGCCTAATTAAGGAAGTTGATTTTGAATGTCACAAATAAATATGATATGACCTAATTAGAAAATTAAAGCTATCAAGGGAAGCAGATGGGAAGAACCCCGACGGGTTTGTTCTACAGTAGGGTGGTCCCAGAGAATTGGGAGGCTTCTCACAAAGTTTTACCGATGTTTGACCTTTAGATATAGTTAAGTTAGAACCCAATTTGTGCTATTTTAGGCGACCAGAATGGGACTATGCCCTACGGGCAGAGAGATTGAGTGACGAATCCCTCTCATTACCCATTCTCTTTGAACCAAGTGTGATATGGATCTTCTTTGTATTGGGTATCTCTACGTAAAGTAGGATGTCCAAAACCCGACACTAGGATACTATCAAGAGACCTTGTCTATTGGGAACCCAAATTTTAGGTCGTTCCTATTGGGTTCGACTGCAAATGTTCCATTGTGAGAGGCAAACTCGGGAAACCCTGGGCAAAAAACCCCAGAACATTCCATGGGAGTGTCAGGCAGTGACGCTTAGATTGGTTTCTTAATGGACCGCTAAAACGTGCTTGGATAGTTGATAGGCGGGCAGGTTACAGTTTGTATTAGAGCAAACCTCATAATAATATGGGATTGATTTATGTATAGGTCGTAGACATATCTTAAATAAGAATAACCTACGTGGTATGGCTTGATTGTCAGGCACCTTCTGCGTCCACGAATGCTGACATGCAAGAGAAGAAATTCCTTCTTAAGCAAATCAAGGCACCCAAGTTTGATGGAGAAGGGATAGACATTGTAGCAGAGGTAGAGATATGGATTGAGTCGATGGATGATTATTTCTCTGCTTTGGGAACTGCTTCTACCAATCAAGCAATGATAGTAAAACTTAAGTTAGTTGGCCAGGCTCGGATATGGTGGAGGCAACGGTGCAAAGATCAAGGTGTTTCTGGAGCCGTTGTCACTTGGGCTTAGCTGAAAGATGTAGTATGCAAATGATACCTTCTGCAACCTACCACACTTTGAGGATGTATGAATTCTTCAAGCTCAAGTAGCTGGAATTAACCTTGGAAGGCTACTACTCAAAGTCTCAAACCCTACTAAAATACACGCCACCTATGGATATTGCGCAGCAAGTATCCAAGTTTTTCCATGGTCTAAAAACTCCTCTGAACCACCGTCTAGAAGCAATGAGACCAATGGACTTGAAAAACATGTTACTTCGAGCAAAGGCAATTATCCAAGAACTTAATTTGGACAATTGTGACAAAGAGGATTCTTGAGACTAGGGCAAGAGATGCCATACATGTGGAGAGATAGGGCACATCTAGTCACTACCGTCAATGTTTCCTCTACAATGAGCTAGGACACATCCAAGCTAATTGTCCTATGACTTAAGTTTGGAAGACATTGAGCCTCCAAGGAAACGAAGCTACATAAGTGCAGTCTATGGATATATAGAGGAATCAGATGAAGACAAAGACCTAGAACCCACTACACCTTATTAGGATGACTAGAAATCCTAGAAGCTTAATTGACACGTAACACAACTTATATTGAGAATAAATCCTACTCTTGCACCTGCGATTAATTGGGATGATATGAGTTGCACTACTTGAATCATTAAGAGTAGCGCAATGGATGCATGGTGGGTCATAATTGATTAGGAGTAATGATAAAAAGAAATGGAAAATCCGCGCCACCTTTCTAACAATAAGGGCCGCCATCATCTGAAGTGTCGTCATCTCCACGTCAAGTTCATCAAACCACCATAGATTACCATCGCCACGTACTTCGTGTCATTCACCATGATTAGATTATTGTGAGATAAAGATTGTCATTGGCAATATCTCCCCCTCCTCGACCATTCATAAGGTGGCATCCAGTCAACTCGAATGACTAAAGACAAAGTAAAGGGTGGTGAGATGATGGAAATGAGAGGCAAGGGGGACGAAAATCCTACAACCCCCCCTCCCACCACATCTATGGCACCGAGTATTGGTGGAAAGTAGAAGGAGAGGTTGTGGTTGGCCTTGACCATGCCACCACACAATTGGACAACGAGAACAGCCACATCACACGCACCCCCCTTGCCTATATAAACCCCCCTTAATGAGAGCTCAACACATTATTTTTCCTTTCTCCCCTCCCCCCCCTTAAGTGAGGAGGGATATACCACCTCTTACCCCCCCTTTTTGCTGCAAAGAGAGAGAGAGAGAGAGAGAGAGAGAGAGAGAGAGAGAGAGAGAGAGAGAGAGAGAGAGAGAGAGAGAGAGAGAGAGAGAGAGAGAGAGAGAGAGAGAGAGAGAGAGAGAGAGAGAGAGAGAGAGAGAGAGAGAGAGAGAGAGAGAGAGAGAGAGAGAGAGAGAGAGAGAGAGAGAGAGAGAGAGAGAGAGAGAGAGAGAGGGGAGGTTTTGGGAGATTCCTCCCTTCCCCTCCTTCGAGGGTGACCACACACTCCATCCCTTCCCTGCAACTTATTCCCTTTTTCCACAGGTTAAAACCCCTTTGAAATAGATGAAAATCACCTCGACACGCTACCTCGTTAGAGAGAGAGAGAGAGAGAGAGAGAGAGAGAGAGAGAGAGGGGGGGGGGAAGGTTCTGGGAGATTCCTCCCTTCCCCTCCTTTGAGGGTGACCACACACTCCATCCCTTCCTTGCAACTTATTCCCTTTTTCCACGGGTTAAAAACCCTTTGAAATAGAGGAAAATCACCTTGGCATGCTACCTCGTTGGAGAGAGAGAGAGAGAGAGAGAGAGAGAGAGAGAGAGAGAGAGAGAGAGAGAGAGAGAGAGAGAGAGAGAGAGAGAGAGAGAGAGAGAGAGAGAGAGAGAGAGAGAGAGAGAGAGAGAGAGAGAGAGAGAGAGAGAGAGAGAGAGAGAGAGAGAGAGAGAGAGAGAGAGAGAGAGAGAGAGAGAGAGAGAGAGAGAGAGAGAGAGAGAGAGAGAGAGAGAGATTTATAAGCCGAAAGTATGGCACCCAAATGGAGGGAGACATGCACAATCATGATCTCGCATCCAGCAATGGAGCCACTAGCCAGGATATTTCTACGAATATGAATACAACATCGACTATGGATAATTCATATATGAATGTCTAGGTATTAATTGCCGTCTCTGCTATTCATTGAGACATAGGGTATATTACTTTGGCATGTGCATAAGTTCCTTTTATTAAGTACTCGAAATTATCTTTCAATAGTTAATGAATCGTAGGGGATTTTTAGGATAATTCTTTCCATAATCATAGATGACCTTGCATAGAGTCATGCATATGATGCATTGAGGTCTGCACAAACCCTTATATATGATGCATTGAGGTCATGCATATGATGCATTGAGGTCTGCACAAACCCTAGTATCCAAATACAATCATTGCATCCCAGTGCTACACAACAAAAATATATGTGGCATAAAGAGCATATAATGTTACTTAAGAGTGATGCACATAGACAGTGCATGCATGGGAAAGATTATATGTAACATAGATCGATTGTACAGAAATTGATCTTGCACTAAGGTCTTGCTAATATCTCAAATTATTAGTTCATTGGGCTCTTGAAGTCATGTGTAGCTACCACAAACAACAATCATTGGGATTAAGACTACGATGCCTTGAGATTCACCGATAGAGACTATGTTTATTAATCCTATTCAGGGTTGGGCTAGATGCAATAACAACTCTAGGGCAAGCAAAGAGCTTAAGGATTAGGAAACCCTAATTCTAAGGAAAGATTGATGCTTTAATACTCCTTAGGAACAAGGTTAGGTTATCAATCAAAGTAAGGGATTATTAGAATGCATGTCTGAGCAATGCCCTAGTTGAATGGAGGAAGTGTTAAGTAATTTTTGCATGGAATCGCCTAGATCCCAAGGGGGAGAGCAAACACGCGATGGAAGGTTATCACGACTATTCTTGCAATGTTTGGAAAATGATATCATTGTTTTGTGGATTGATTAGATAACATCCTAAATGCTTTTGCATTAAATTGATTGTGGGATGTGAATTGGATGATTATTCCAGGTGCTTGTGTTTGATGGTAAATGCATGGCAAGGGTCTATGATGAGAAGTTTCCATGGGAATAAAGGAATGTTCATCTCGGGAGATGATATTAGGCTGATTTCCTTGATTATGCTTGACTCTTAATTGGATTAATTAAGGAATGATATTTTGTGCGGGTGGATCATCTCCAAGGTCACACCATGTTTCAACCTGAGAGGACACTACTCTATTCATGGGCCGAAGGTCGAGTGGTGAAAAGGCCAACCACAGAAAGTGTGTCTCACTCCTAGGTTGCTTGGGGTTAGTGGAGGTCTAGACACCCCTTGCCGAGTCTTGAACAGAGATGTAGACTTCCCTGAACCCAACGTCTGTAGGCATTGGAAGATCATATTCTAGATACTAGATGGAAATTATGGTGCCATGTGATTTGGACCGGGTACTTCTATTGGACAGAAGGGATACATAATTTTTCATGTATGGGAAGGAGACAAAGATTAACTTGAAAATAAGTTAAGGAACTTGTTTGTCAAAAGGACTGCTTGTTTTGTTTGCATGTCGGTGCTGTAAATTACGCAAACAAATCCTGTTCCCTAAAAGGTCTTCTTAAGGAAGTTGATTTTGAATGTCACACATAAATGTGATAGGACCTAATTAGAAAACTAAAGCTATCAAGGAAAGCGGATGGGGAAAACCTCGACAGGTTCGTCCTACAAGCGGCAGGGTGGTCCTAGAGAACTGGGAGGCTTCTCACAAAGTTTTATCGATGTTCCGCCTTTAGGTAGTATTGTTAAGCTAGAACCCAATTCATGTTGTTTTAGGGGACCAGAATGCGACTATGCCCTACGAGCAAAGAGGTTGAGCAACACATCCCTCTCATTCCCATTCTCTTTGAACCAAGTGCTATATGGATCTGCTTCAGATTGGGTATCTCTGCATAAAGTAGGATGTCGAAAACCTGATGCTAGGATGTTGTTAGGAGACCTTGTCTATCGGGAACCCAAATTTCAGGTCGATCCTAGTGGGTTCGGCCGTGAATGTTCCGTTGCAAGGTGGAATCGGGAAACCCTAGGTGACAAACCCCAGAACATTCCATGGGAGTGTTGGGTGACAACGCTTAGATTCGTTTCTTGATAGACCGCTAAAACATTCTTGGACAACTGATAGGCGAGCATGTTACAATTGGTCTCAGAGCAAACCTCATAATAATATGGGATTGATTATATATAGGTCGTAGACATATCTTAAGCAAAATAACCTATGTGATATGGCTTGATTGTTAGGCCCCTTTTGCACCCATGAATGCTAACATGCGAGAGAATAAATTCCTTCTCAAGCAAATTAAGGTGCCCGAGTTTGATGGAGAAGAGATAGACGTCACAATAGAGCTAGAGATATGGATTGAGTCGGTGGATGATTATTTCTCTGCTTCGGGAACTGCTTCTGCCACTTAGGGAATGATAGCCAAACTTAAGTTAGTTGACCAGGCTCGGATATGGTGGAAGCAATGGTGCAAAGACATAGGTTTTTCTGGAGCCATTGTCACTTGGGCTCAGCTAAAAGATGTGATATGCGGACAATACCTTCTGCCAACTTACCAAACTTTGCGGATGAATGAATTCTTCAAGCTCAAGCAACTAGAATTATCCTTGTAAGCCTACTACTCAAAGTTTGTAACCCTACTACAATACGTTCCACCTATGAATATTGTGCAACAAGTATCCAAGTTTTGGCCTAAACACTCATCTAAACCACCGTCTAGAAGCAATGCATCCAATGGACTTGCAAGACACATTACTTCAAGCAAAGGCAATTATCCAAGAACTTAATTTGGATAATTGTGACAAAGAGGATTCCCGAGATCAAGGCAAGAGATGCCATACATGCGGAGAGATAGGGCACATCCGCCGTAGGAGATGTCCCTACTGTCAATGCTTCCTCTGCAATGAGCTAGGACACATCCAAGCTGATTGTCATGTGATTTAAGTCCGGAAGACATTGAGCCTCCAAGGAAATGAAGCTACACAAGTGCAGTCTATGGATATATAGAGGAATCAGATGAAGATGAAGACCTAGAACCCATTACACCTTATCAAGATGAGTAGAAATCCTAGAAGCTTAATTGACATGCAATACAACTTATATTGAGAATAAATCCTACTCTTGTACATGCGGTTAATCGAGATTATTCAAATATGCAAAATCCTTCAAGTTCTTTCACATCCAAATCTTTCCCTTCTTGATTTGATGCTGGGATAATAGATCAGAGTGGCAATGGGTTGTTCTAGTGGCAAAAGAGAGAAAATGATGAGATTTTTGAGCTTCAGTGAAGTTTGGCTATGGCTTCTTGGATTAGGGTTTTGAACCAGCCCTGGTTTTTTCCTGATTGTGGGACCTATAGTGGATCATTTTTGGAACTTTTTTTAAATCAAAACGAAGCTTGAATGATGGGATATCAATGCCCTATGGTGCTTGTCAACATTTCAACCTGTAGCGATGCTAGCAGTAGTAGCACAAACGATAGCAATAGCACAAACGATAGCTAGCACATTCTGGACATCGATCATGAATTTCATCAATGCTGGGCTCTAGAGTGGCCAATCTCAAGGTGTCAGGTGATAGGACTCTTCTCCCTAAGAAAAGGCACAACTCTCCAAAAGGAAGATCCAAAGATATGAGCTCTATGATGAGATATGAAAGCTCAAAGTGCAGCAGGTCCTGTCTGGCTATGGAGGCCACAGAACAGAACTTGAGAAATTTGACAACACTGAGTAGTGGATGAGGCAATGTCAAGTTTTGAGATGATACAAAGAAGCATCAGTAGCGGGGGAATATTCTCTGAAAGGAAGCTTGGTAATATTTGGCCTGTGGAGTGAGATACAAGAGCTTCAATCTGACAGGGTGCTGCTGACTATGGCAGCCGCGAAGGTGGAGATGGAAAGTGAGTTCATAAACTGAGGTTGAGCTGAGTAGAGATGGAAAAGAGGTGAAGACCTAATAAAACAAGCTAAGACATGCTTAGCTGCACTCTAATACCATGTTAAAATACGCAGGATCTAGAGCATGGCAAATGCGGAAGCTATGGAGGTTGAAAGAGGAAAAAGAAATTCATGAAGACATTGAACTTGGCAAGGACAAATTGTTACACAAGTGAATTAGGTTCCAAGATTGATACTTGGACTCATAAACACAATCTTGTGTATTGACAGTGATATGACACTTTACTGGATAGAAAAGAGTACTATCATTGCATTAGAAAAAGAGTGCAAGTACAATGCTTTATAGGAATTGAGTGGTGGTACTTTCTCCCACTATCCATATGGGATTCTGGTCTTGAGCCCTCACTGCTCCTCACAAATGGACTAAAGTAGGCGTGATTGCAAATATTTCAACAGTTCATGCACTCTGTCCCTTCCCCGCAACTTATTTCCTTTTTCTGCGAGTTAAAACCCCTTTGTGATAGAGGACAATCACCTCGGTACACTACCTTGCCCAAGTGAGAGAGAGAGAGTGAGAGATTTATAAGTCGAAAGTATGGCTCCCAAATGGAGGGAGACACGCACCAACTGTAATCCCGCATCCAGCGGAGCCATTGGCCAGGGTATTTCTACAAATACAAATACAACATCATGTATGGATAATTCACATTTGAATATCCAGGTATTAATTGCCATCTCCGCTATTCATTGAGACATAGGGTATGTCGCTTTGGCATGTGCATGAGTTCCTTTTAATAAGTACATAAAACTATCTTTCAATAGTTAATGAATCCTGGGGGATTTTCAGGATAGTTCTTTCCATAATCATAGATGACCTTGGATAGAGTCATGCATATGATGCATTGAGGTCCGCACAAACCCTTGTATCCAAACACAATCATTGCATCCCAATGCTACGCGACAAAAACATACGTGGCATAGAGAGCGTATAAGGTTACTTAAGAGTGATGCACATAGACGGTGCATGCATGGGAAAGATGATATGAAAACATACATCGATGGTACACAAATAATCAACAAAGAGGTGAGTGATTGCACATTCTGCACACTTGAGGTCAACCTTATCTTAGTTGGGTTACTCCCTCTCGAGGCATCGCGAACAGATGTGTCCTAGGTGACCGCAAGTCCAAATTGGCTCTTGGATCTTCCCTTCTAAGCCTATGCCTCTTCCTCTTTCTAATTCCATCATTGGCACTGGTTGATAGCCCATGATAACTAGATTTTCCTCTTCATTGTACGAGATGTAAGGGTTCACATAAGGCTCCTCATCATTTGGCTCCTCCACATAGCAGTCTAGAGCGTTGCTCGGTGGTTGGGTTATGAAAGGTCCAAGGGCCTAGGTATTCATATGGGATTGATCCCTATCCTAGGTATGGATGGTCTCACATCATTTGGTGTGCTAGAAGAGCCAATGAGGCTCCTCTCCCAAAGAAATTTAGAGGCCTATTTTCTAGGTATGGCTGGTTATAAGGTTGTGAGTATGGAAGTCTCATTGGTAGTTTGTGTAATGAAGCAAATTATCAACATGAGAGATGAAGCCTATTCTAAGTGAAAACTTTGTAAATACTTGAGCCAAGAGAAAAGAGGACTTAGGGTTTAGTATAAAAAGGCAAGAAGTGCCAATGTAGCATGATTCTTTGGTATTATCACAATTTCATCCTTCTTGTCTTTCATTCCTTTTGTACTTGGTTTGCAGCTCATGGCTATATTGTGCTATGGTAATAGAAGATGTTCCATGGCATGGCCATGCTTGTTTTCTCAATTTGGTTAATTTCTTATCATTTGTAGCTTAGATTGATTTGATTTCCTACTCATTTCCATTGTTAGATTAGTTCTTCTTTACATTGGTATCAGAGCATTAGTTTAGAATTCATTTTTATGCATTAGATTTAGTTGTAGTGACTAGGGAGTGAAAACTGCAGTTAAATTTAGTCACACAGGAGTTAGTTCTTCTATAACCGTGGTCTGACATGGAGATCTGTCACAAACCGTGACTAAGATGGAGGTTCTTGGCATGAACCACAGGATAATGGCGGGCTCCAACCAATTTGGCAACTTGTGATTTTTTGACCAAGTTTTGGACAAAAAATTGGGGTAAGTTGGACAAAATGAGGGTTATAGGACTTGGTTTGGTCCAAACTTGAGTTACTTTTTCAAGTATAGGGGTTCTTGCCTTTCCTTTCAAGCTGGCCTCAAGAATCCATGGCCAAAGGCTGATCAAATCTTTGACCCGTGATCTCTATCTTGTCATTGGACTTCATAGCCTTGTTCTCCATCTCTTAAGCTTCCTATGGAATGGTGGTTTGGAATAATATGCCTCATTCTTGTCCTGGAATCTAGCATTAGGTAGCAGTGTAAATTGCGCCTATTGCATATTCAGGTCCATTTCATGACAAAAATGAGGTATGGAGCCCAAGTCACTCATGATTAAGGCTCTAAAGCATTTGCCAAGTGCACTCCTTCAAGCTTTGGCAAGATTTCTCTCTATTATGAACTCTCCTCTCTTCCATGGAACCCTATTATTCACAATTTTGGACAATAACAGAGAATCTTTGATTTCCTAAAGCAAATGAAGGGAGTATTGGTGGCAAATCACTCCTAAAGCTTGCTTATGCATGTGGCTTCAATTCATTGACAACATTGAAGCATCTTTGGGTTCATTTTGATCTATGGAAGCCTTGGACAGCATGTAATCTTCAATGTCAGTGAAATTTTTGATTCTCTTTCTAATAATTGGAATTTTCAGCTTATATTGGAGTTATTCTCTACCATCTTCCAAGTTCTTCATCAAATAGAAGAAGATTATTCCTACATCAACCATTCTTGAAGCATGTGGCAACAATGGAGTCCATATGAAGTTGGAAGCTTATGCTACATTGAAGCATGCTGAAATTGGGATTTCTGTGGATCTTTATAAGCTGAAGATGGTCCATCCTTGTGTGAGGAATCTACATAAACTACATTCATAATTTACAAGCATATGAGGTATGTTAATCATCTTTAATCTCTCCTTTCTGAATCCAATTGATGAGCTAATCCAATTGATAAAAGGGGGATTAAAATGATTCAAAATTCCAATTATTCTCTTAAAAGCACTTCATGAACAATCCATTTTAGATACCCTAGTGATTGAGTACTGATTGATCACTTACATTCATTGAAAATAATCACTTCCAATGTTTCAAATTCTCACCCATTCTTCTCTAACATGACATTGAACTGTTTGCCTTTTGTCTCATTGCCTTGAATTTAAAAAAACATATTGCCCAATGGTAAGTGAAATACAATTGTAAAGCAGTGACTCACTGCTGTAGGTATTCCTTACCTAATCTCGCTCCATTTTTAGTCCAATTTCTTCCAAGATCATGCATATCATGAAATGATAATCAAATCCTTTCCAATACATGCATTTCATGCTATCTTCTTAATCTAGCATTGATCTGGCATGTCTTTACCCACGAGGAAAAGTGGATGCCGAGCGAGTTGGTATGACAAAAGAGAGGTGACCCTTCCCTACTGACAAGGGTCCTGAAAGGGAGCACAGACTGGCTTGTGAGGGAAATTTGCACACACCTCAAGTCTTGGATCCCACACATTTAAAGTTCAAGTGCAGGTACCACTCAAAGGCATAAGAATTCAGCCTTCAACATGGTGTATTTGGCATGGGTTACATGATGTAAAGGAAAATGCATGGCAACATAATGCAATGCAATTGATAAATTGGGACAGAGTTATACTGAGCAAGATTTGTTACTTGGGTCAGCAATAAAGAGTTGGAACAGGGTTTTCAAGTGAGGTTTCATTGATTGGATCCTTATTTTATAGCCTATAGTGGGATTATTCAATCCTTGGCTACTTACAGAGGTTATTCTCAAGTGTTGGTAGATGTATTGAGTTCATTTGTAGGTCTTCATAGTTGGTATATGCATGAAATGGATGGTACAAGTCATTAAATGACCATAATAGAGTATTCATAGGTTGCAAGGAATTCCAGACACCTACAATAAATTGCTTACATAATTTTTTGTACTTAATCATTTTCAACATTTAATAGCTCATTTGAAAGGGGACATCCTAAGCTTTATACGAAGCCAAGAAGTTGGTCATTTGGATCATTAGAGCTCAAGATGTTTGAGTTTTTCTTCTGCTGAACACTCAGGACAAGACGTCACCTATGGCTAAAAATAAAAGAAAGGAACCCATTATGGATACCATCAATGAAGGTTTAAGGGACTATCATTTGGATAAAGAGTGTGAAGCTTCACAAGAGGCTATTTACCTTGAGAACCATGATAATGAGGAGCTAGAGATAAGTTCAATACATGTTGTAGTAAACAAACAAGTGAATGGGGTTGGCACTACTCACGTCTCTACTAATTCTATTAGTTTTCAACAACTCTCCAACAACATAAAGGATATGAAATCAGGCATTGATAAGCTTGTGGCTCTCTTGAGTGAAAGGATATTACCTACAGCTATTCCAAATGCTCCAAGCCTTCCCATTGTCCAAGAGCAGTCAAAGTCCAAAACTCCCAAGGTTGTTGGGCACTTTGAAGTTGGAGAGCCATCAAGAGCTCATGCTTCTCATTTTCAGCCTCAATCTCAGCCCCTTTATCAACCCAAGACCTACACTAGCCCTCATGGACAGGATTCAGAAGATAAGGCCCAAGCTAACTCAAGGCTTGATGATGACACACATGGATGCCATCCTTTTTACAAGTCATTTATGGACAACATTCTACTATTCCTAAATCTACACATGAAGAGAAAGCTGAAGAACAAAGGTCTTATCATGGTCAAGCAAGTGGATGTAATAATTCTCATAGGCAACACCCATACAATGGACATGGTCATGTAAATTTAGTTCCAAATTCTTATGGACAGCAACATCATGTCAATAATAATCATGTATATAATCAACCCTCTAAACAAGGCAATCATTCAAATCAGTTTTGGCCACATCAAATGACTGGACAACAACCACCAATGAATGCCACAACAAATATACATTCTCTAATGTATGGACATCAAGTCTATGGACGACATCAAGTCTATGGACAACCTCATGTTGTTGGAAACTCTTTCTCTCCACCACAATGACAATTTAATAAGCCAAATGGGTTTGCAAATATTCATGGACAACAACAACCATATGTTCATGGAACATGGAATAATGATGTTCAAAGGCAAAATTCTCTTATTCCAAACTTTTATGGACATCAACACAATAATGGCCAATCTCATCAATATGAGCAGGAATACAAGGAGAGAATAACCATTTCTAATTTCAAGGGTGAAAATTCATCCCCTACCAAATTAGAAGAATGGTTTGACAATCTTGAGATGTATTTTTCTTTGTATCCTAGATCGGAGAATGCCAAGATAAAATTTGCAGTGCTACGTTTGGAAGGATATGCACATACTTGGTGGCGGTACATGTAAGGATTGGTAATGAATTCTTAACATGAGATGCATTAAAGAGGGCAATGATCGAAGTCTTTATGTTTCCGATTGAAAAGGAGAAGTTGGAGAAGAAGTGATATGCTCTTGAGCAAAGGGGATTAACTGTTATAACGAATTCCTTAATCTCTCTATGTATGTGGATGGAATATCCGACAATGCCAAGTTGAATAAGTATATATTTGGGCTTGAATCTTCTCTATCTTTAGAAGTGGGAGCTATGGAACCATCCTCTTTACAAGCTGCCATACAATTGGCTAAAAGGTATGGCAAAAAATACAAGAGTTTTCAGCAAAGAACAGGGCAACATTTTCAGCCAAACTAGTCCACTAGAACAGTTGCAAATTATGGGCAGACAAAGATTGAATTTCAGCAAGGAGGGAAGCCAACAAATACCTACAGCAAGATCCCTACATTTCCTACTGTTTATGGACCAAAACAGGGCAATAATTTCAGATTTAATGCTAAAAACAGATTAGATGGAAAGAGGACTGAAATAAGTGGTAGAAAACTAGCCCTTATGCAAGGAAAGCATGTGTCTAATGACAAGTTGAAGGACATGTATGCAAAAGGTCTATGTTTCAAATGTGGGGAGAAATGGTCTCTCGATCACAAGACAAAATGCAAAGCCAAGAATGTCAAAGTGATCATGATCTTTGAAGAGGAATTGGATATTGAGGCAAATGAAGACAATCTATCTCAGCTTGATTGCTTACCTGCTCTTGAGGAGATGCATGACCATGATGAGGATTGCCATGAAGAATTCTATGACCCTATGGATGGTTTTCCATTTGATCCGGGTGATTACTTCATAGATGATGCTTTGACATATTTGGATTCATTGAAGCTTTGTTCTATCTCTCGTGATGCTTGGAATGCTTCCAAAGGGGACAATACATTATGCGTTAAAGGCTATATTAATGGAAGAATTGCTCATATTCTTATTGATATCGAGAGCACACATAGCTTTGTTAATACACGGTCTCTTGATGGGCTAAAGTTGTATACACAAGAAATGCCTTCATCACTAAGAATCCAAGTGGCAAATGGAGCTTATGAGAGCAATAATTAGTTTTGTTCCAAAGTTCCCATCACTTTATCATCATATTGTACCACTTCAGTGAATCTTATTGCCTTGGAGATGGGTCCCATTGATGTCATACTTGGTTGCAATTGGCAGAAAAGTATTGGTAGGTTTACCATGGATTTGAATAGTCTGTAAATGGAATTTCAATGGCATGGACACCAAGTTACTCTTCAAGGGATTGAGAAGAAGAAGCTAGAGGTGATTAGCACCAAGAAGATTAAGAAAGAAATCAATGCAAAGGCATATATGTTTACCCTTTTCTTGTCAAAGATTGAAGATGATTAGCCCTCTTCAAATCAGCCCTCTACTCCTTCAAAAGATATGGATCCTTGTCTTTGCAAATTGTTGGAAGAGTATGACGATTTATTTCAGCCACCTACCTCTCTTCCTCCAAAGCGTGAAGTGGATCACCCCATCCACTTGCTTCCAAATACCAAGCCTATCAATAAACCTCCATATCGCCTTTCAAAGGTGGAAAGAGAAGAAGTTGAGTGCCAAGTAAAGGAGCTACTTGAAATGGGTCTTATACAACCAAGTCAATCTCCCTTTGCTTGTCCCATTCTTCTAGTCAAGAAGAATGATGGTTCATTCCACATGTAGATAGATTATCGGGATTTGAACAAGGCCTCTATCAAAAATAGGTATCCAATACCAAGGATTGATGATCTCTTGGATGAATTGAAGGATGCCAAGGTCATTTCAAAGATCGATTTGCGGTCGGGATACCACGAAATATGCATGAAGGAGGGGGATGAATACAAGACTACATTTAGAACTCAAAGGGGATTGTATCATTTCATGGTTATGCCCTTTGGTCTTTCGAATGCTCCAGCCACATTCCAAGCTTTAATGAACAAGATACTTCAGCCACTTTTGTTCAAAACAGTTTTGGTGTTCTTTGATGATATATTGATATATAGCAAATACAAAAAAGAGCATTTACAACATGTTAGAGAAATTTTTGACATATTGAGGAGTCACAAGTTGTTTGCTAAAGCAACCAAATGTACACTCATGGCCAACGAAGTAGAATAATTAGGACATATTGTTGGAGAAAATGGCATCAAGGTTGATCCGAAAAAGGTCCAATGTGTGAAAGATTGGCCTACTCCGACAAATACCACTTCATTGAGGGGTTTTCTTGGTTTGTCTTCTTTCTACCGAAGATTTATCAAGAATAATGCTCATGTGACTACACCATTAACCGATTGGTTAAAGAAAGAATCTTTCTTTTGGGATGAAATAGCCAACAAAAGCTTCAATGAATTGAAGCAACTCCTCATTTTAGCACCCATACTGGTTTGTACTGACTTTTCTAAGGTCTTTGTGATCTATGCAGATGCTAGTGAGAGAGGATTGGGGGCTGTTTTAGCCCAAGAACATGGTGTCATTGCATATGAGAGTAGAAAATTTGATGAAAAAGAGAGACAAATGCATGTATATGAGCAAGAGATACTAGCTATACTACATGCATTCAAAAAATGGTATCATTACCTCTATGGAAGTCACTTTAAAGTGAAAAGTGACCATAGGGAGTTGAAGTACTTCCTCTCACAGAAGCCTAACTTGTCTCCTAAGCAAAGAAGGTGGTTGGCAACTCTTCAATCATATGATTTTGAGATAGCATACATGGCAGGAAAAGACAATGTAGTGGCGTGCACCCACTCTGTAGGATGTGGGCATGTAATGTATCTACTGTCTCCACTATATATAAAGATTGAATAAATGACATACAAGAGGAATATATGTTGGAGGGGCATGCTGCCACAATAATGTAGAAATTATAGCAAGGGTTAAATGAAGAATTTCAAAACTTCAAATGGCATAATGGACTTTTATGGTACAAGGAGAAGATCTACTTGATCCCTCAAAGCAACTTTAGGCTGAAAGTCCTTCAAGAAATGCATTCTTTACCCTTGTCTGGTCATCTTGGACTTTTAAAGACTTTTGACAAAGTGCACAAAAGTTTTTATTGGAAAGGCCTATGGCCGGATGTGAAGGAGTATGTCTCTCATTGTTTGGAATGTCAACAAAATAAAGATTCATCTTTATTATTGGCTGGTCTCCTTCAACCCTTGCCTATCCCACAAGGAAAATGGACCGACATTTCAATGGACTTCATTACGGGCCTCCCTACCACAAAGCATGGTTGGAATATCATTTTTGTTGTGGTAGACAGACTTACCAAATTAGCCCATTTTATTCCAACCAAGACACAATTTTCAGCAAAGCAAGTAGCCAACCAATTCATGGAAGGAGTGGTCAAGCTACATTGTATGCCTTTGAGGATAGTGTCGGATAGAGACACTAGATTTATGGAAAATTTTTGGAAGGGTTTGTTTACTTCCATGGGCACTACTCTTACCCCTAGTAGAGCTTACAACCCTCAAACTGATGGTCAAACCGAGAGGGTTAATCGATGGGTGGAAGTGTACTTAAGACACTTTTGTCATGACATGCAATCATCTTGAGATAATTGGTTTCATCTTGCTGAATTTTGCTATAACAACACATATCATATGAGCATTGGGATGGCTCCTTTTGAAGCACTTTATGGATACAAGGTTCAAATTCCTTCAGCCATGTTTCATGAAGACGTGAATCTACAAGCGAAGGATGAGTTAGAAAGAATGGAGATGCTTATGAAGCAATGTAAAGAAAACATACAAAAGGCACAAGATGTCATGAAGTCCTATGCTGATGATAGGCGAAGGCACATGGAGTTTGATGTTGGAGATTGGGTCTTCTTAAAGGTGCCCAAGACTCATTATGCATCCCTTAAGGGTGAAAATAATAAGTCAGCTAACAGATTTTATGGCCCATATTTGGTGTTGGAAAATATTGGAGAGCTTGCATATAAGCTCCAATTACACTCAACTACTTGCATACATGATGTTTTTCATGTATCACAATTGAAGAAGTATATTGGGTAGGATGTACAAGTTATTGAAGAACTTCCATCACTTGATGAAGATGGACTGATTGTCTATGAACCTGAGAAGATTATTGGGAATCTTGAAAAGGTTCTTAGGAATCAAACTCTCACTGAATTTTTGATCAAATGGAAGGGGCTACCTACTATGGAAGAGTCCACTTGGCAACCCTCTTCTTATTTGGACGTTTTTCCATGGCTTTTGCAAGATGGGACAACTTGCTATTTTAAAATATTGTTATTGATTAAATTACCTTAATGACATCAAAAAGTGATTTTGATGGTATGGGATGATGTCTTAGGATGTGTATTTCATTTCTACACTTCAAACACTGAATTTGGATACCCCAGTCAAAAGTTATGGCAATTCTACTGATGCAACCCTGTTTGGATAGCAAGTAGTCAATTCATTGTTTCAAGTTCATTATGATGTTTCTTCACACAAAGTGCTTCCACATGCTTATGGATCTTCATCGACATAATTTGGTTTATTATCTACTTGCCTACTACTTCATTATCTTTAGTTTTGAGGACAAAACATCTCTAGGAGGGGATGATTTGTAATGAAGCAAATTATCAACATGAGAGATGAAGCCTATTCTAAGTGAAAACTTTGTAAATACTTGAGCCAAGAGAAAAGAGGACTTAGGGTTTAGTATAAAAAGGCAAGAGGTGTCAATGTAGCGTGATTCTTTGGCATTATCACAATTTCATCCTTCTTGTCTTTCATTCCTTTTGTAGTTGGTTTGTAGCTCATGGCTACATTGTGCTATGGTAATAGAAGATGTTCCATGGCACAGCATGCTTATTTTCTTAGTTTGGTTCATTTCTTATCATTTGTAGCTTAGATTGATTTGATTTCCTATTCATTTCCATTGTTAGACTAGTCCTTCTTTATAATTTGCAATGCATGTCATCATGATCAAACCTACTGCAATTGGTGCAAGGTCGAGACCAAGGGTCTTGACACTCATTCAAAAGGTGGTTTTTGCCACAATACACGCATTGGATATGTGGGCACATAGGTCTTCTCATCATCTCTTCTAGTGTGGCTAGCTTCATTTTCATCTCCGCTAGCTCTAAACTTTGGCCAACACTTTTTCCCTTATCCTTGAGTGCTTGGAACTGATCGTTTGCTAGATGTCATTGCCCTTTCTAAGGTTCTAGAGTTGGCCTCATCTCGATTTGAGCTCTTGGAGCTCCTCTCCTTGAGCTGGTTGCCCATTCATATGGCTTCTTCAAAGATCCTAGTTAGTGCATCTCTCTGTAAGCTTGAGTTGCCCACCACGGCCTTGTAGAGTTCCTCGCTACGAATTCCATTGATGAAAACTGTGGATACCACTCTCTCAATGGGTCATTTGTTAGTTGGGATTCCAAGAGACTCCTCACATGGGTAACACAGTCCCTGATGTCTTCTTTATCCTTCTACTTAACATTCATCAGTTGCACTATAAGATTATCAAAGTATCCAACCTTAGAGAATCTCTTAATGAAGAGATTCTTGAGGTTGTTGAAGTTGTTGCACTCCGCAACATCTAGGCTTCTGTTTCATGTCCTACCCTTATCTCATAGGCATAGGCCGAAAGCTTACGAGTGTTGAGCAAGATCAGTGAGGCCATTGGCCTCGCAAACCTACTCGAATTGCTCCATGAAGCTATAAGGGTCATTGTCTGGCTAGTATTTATCTAACTGCTTCACAACTATAGAGATTTTTGATTGGCTCTTGGAGCCCTGGTTGGTAACTCCTAATCTTGCAAACAATGAGGTTGCTAGTGCTGTTGCGCTTTTTTTTGTGGACGTATTGTCTATGAGCCGCTTTATGAGAAACTCGTTCAACGTTATGTCTACCTCTAGCTCTCTCTCTTTCTCTCTCCCTCTCTCTCTCTCCCTCTCTCTCTCTCTCTCTCTCTCTCTCTCTCTCTCTCTCTATGTTTGGTCGTATTCGATTTCTATTTGCTAGGGATATTGGTCCGATTTTCCAAATCATACGGTAATGTCAGATTGGATGAGCTAGATAGGTCTGAGTGTTCGATTGCCTAGAATTTGACTATGTTGCTTGCATCTGATTTCGACTGCGTGAAGGCACTGATGACTTTGAATCGATTCCATGCAACGATTTACAACATGCAAGCCTACAAGGATTTCCAAAATGCAAGTATGGACCAAGAACAAGGTTTGTATATACCTAGTATGCGCAAAAAATGCATGTGGAAGTCGATCGATCTGTCGGGAGCTCTAGGTCTCTCTCTCTCTCTCACTGCTATAGGTGAAAGTGACTTCACTTTTGCTCTTTGGGGTCTTAAACCCTTGTCCTGCTCAGCTTTGACCTCTCTAATCTCTCCCCTTATGACATCAATACATTCAAGCACTCTTTTTCTCCATTTTTCCCTTGTTTGTGCCATGTTTGGGCTTGTTTTACCATGCAATGTCCCCATTACTTAGTTTATTTTAATAGACAATGTGCATATACATTCCAAAAAATTGATTTATGTTGAAAATAAAAGTACTCATTTTTAAAACTAGCTCTAAATATGAAGATAAATGTTATTATTAATGAGATATTATATGCCAGCTCATGTAAGAAAGACTTGGGAAACCTTCCCAAGACTAGCTTATTAAAACTATGTTTGTAGTATAGAACAACAAAAAGAACTAGCCTAGTGGATAGTCGCTTAGTAGTTATGTGTACTTGGGTGACGACACTGCCGGGATGGGTGACATCCTAGGAAGATTTTTCTACAAGCTAGTGGGAGCTTCTCACGTGCAACAAACGATGCCAACGAAGCCTTTGTAGCCATTGCTAAATATGCCAAGGCCAAGATACCAAGGTCTATGCCTTGGTCACCGCCTTGGTCATGAGCCTTGGAGTGATAGCCGCCCGATGATGCGACGCGCAGTGCTCACCCATATATTTGTAAATTTAATCTTCGCACTTTAAAAATGGAGCCCTCTCTCTGACTCATCACAATGATGTCATAAAAAATGCTAAAAGAAAGCGTTCTCTCTTTGTCATTGATGATGTCATAAAAAATGCCAAAAAGCAAGCGCCCTCTCATTTACCCCTCCCCATAAATAGGGGTAGAGCGTCACGTCAAGGACACGCACAAAAATCCTTGCAGAAGTCTCTTTGATGTTGACGTGACGAAGCTCTATTGCAATCAATTGACTCTCTCTCTCTCTCTCTCTCTCTCTCTCTCCACAACTACGCGGAAGCACTACTTGAATCCATCAAGGTTCTTCCATGGCTCCCAAAAGACGTCGAGATGCTAAGCGAGGTCACGCTCACAGGGCTCCCCAATGTGATGAAGTAGTCACTGATGAAGCACAAGGGGAAGTTAACCCCAAATCCATTCAACTCAAAGAACTGGTTATTCCACAACAAACCGAGATTGTGACCATAACCCGTAATCACGATGGATGGGTGAATGGAGATAATCAGGTTTAGTACATTAAAAAAGGATTACTTTTGAGCTATTAACTCTACAACTTCCTAATGAGGGATAAGTTAGTCAGTTACATAGATTACGATCAGTTAGAATGCAGTTAAACTTACAAAAGCATGTTAGTATTATCAATTGCTTTTTAGGAAGGAATACTGAAATTGATGGAGGGAATAGATTCTATGCATTGCATATATTGACAGTGTGTTAAAAAATGTATTATGGTTATGATTAATTTTGGATTTGTGAATGGTGAATTATGGCTCTTATGATTCCTTGCTTACACAAACAAACAAGTTATGGATTATCATGGTTCAAAAAGTTGAGGTCCCCAACCCAATGCTCCCTAATACTCTGCGGAGTGTGGAAAAACTCATATGTAGGTGGGGGTCCTACACTCCTGAGGAAGGTAGGTGCTTTTGTGGAAAAACTCACCTATGGGTGGGGGTCCTACGCTTCTGAGGGAGGTAGGTTTTTTTGATTTTTTGATCACTTGAGCAGCTGAGAGGGCAGAGGATTGAGTGATATGTGCCCTTGTTATGTAGGATAGCTCTTGAGGCTCAAGGAAGCTTAGAGGGGCTTTGATCCATAGTAAATTCCCTGTTGATTGCGGACGGAGTGCGATCACATACATCCCAATCCTCCCGAGGGATTGGAAGGTCCTATCCTAGGCTGACAGTGTCTTTTTGCGGAAATATAGTTTTGTACCACTCTGTGGAGTGATAGTTTAGGATGTTACTATATTTTTGAATTGTTTGTTATGTGCTAAAGATTGAGTTTAACGAACCCAATTTAACGGAGTAATAAAAGGAAGCTGATTTCATATGTCTAAACAGCGTGGTAGTATGATTTTCTAATTAGAAAACTAAGCAAACCCCATCGAGGAAAGTGGAAGGCTTTGATCCTGATGATCGAATGCCTATGGCTAGGTGGCCTTGATAAGTCGGTTAACTTTCCAACACTAGATAGAGCCGATTAAATCGTGAGCCTCCCAATATCGGTAGGATTAGTTACCAGGTTTAACACCACCATTTAGGGGGCCAAGAGCTGAGATTTTACCTTATGGGTAGGGGGATTGAGTTAGACTCTCCTTTATCTCTCACTCTCTTTGAACCAAGTGTGGTGTTAACCTCACTCCTGCCTTTGATTGATTACAAAGTGGTCTTTCTTAGGTGGGTGTTAGATTGCTGTCATGGGTGACTTATCCACGCTTTCCCTGTGAAGTAGAACTGAGATTCCCATGTTCAACTAAGTCTAAGGTTTCCCATGGGGAGACAGGATGGTGATGTGCATAGATATGAGTTTTAGTCGACTACTAAGAGGACTCCTCCGGGTCTATTGGAGGAGGCACCTCACATACATCAATAACCCTAAAGCGATTCACTTCAATTTCTTGATCCTATCCTACTCTAAATGCAACAAAAATTAAAATGCAAATACTGAAATGATTTATCCTACTTGCTTACTCATCAAAAATCCAAAATACTTACTTGTTTTGAAGATTAAAACCCCAAATCTCCTACCTATATTAAGCACCGGTTCAAGGATGAAACCCTACTTTGATGCTCGATTTGAAGCATGCAAGTGCTCAAGCTTGAATCCGTTGGTCTTGGCAATGGAACCAAAATGCAGTGGGAGTTCATGCTCATCTGCCAAGACCCACATACTACTTATTGCTTCAAGCATTTCAAGTGAGCACAAATGTCTATCTCTCACCTAGCCAACGCGCCTTCAATCCTACAGGGGTGTAGTGAGCTTACCTTGATGCCCAAATGAGTAGCCTTCTCCATCAAGCAAGTTGATAGCTCCATGATTTGAGATGTGAGCTCAAGAAACCTCAAGCCTTCTCCTTTGAGCTCCATCCTCCATAGCCATGCGCGAGAGGAGAGGAGAGGAGAGGAGAGGAGAGGAGAGGAGAGGAGAGGAGAGGAGAGGAAGAGGAAGAGGAAGAGGAAGAGGAAGAGAGGAGATGATGGAGAGCTTCTCCACCGCTGTCCCTCAACCTCACACACTCACTCCCTTACACTCTCACACTCCCTCTCTCAAGCACACACAAGAAAGCAAGAAGGAGAGAAGAAGAAGAGACCACTTTAGCCACATACCAAAGAATGAGCTTCTAATTCACTTTTTGAGTTTATATACAAGCTCTCAATCCCTTGGGTGCCCATCCCCTTTTTACATGACTGGGCATCTTGCCAAGGTCCTCTTTGCCGATTCCCTTCTAGTTACCTTATCTCTTCACCTATGACCATCTATGTTTTACAATTTGCACAGGAGGGAGCCTGGTGCTCTTGTACAAAATTTTAGTGGTGCCTTTGCATTATAAAATGTACCTTTGCCTTCCACTTGACCTTTGGAGTCACCCTTGTGCTTTTGGCATTTCCTCTTTTATTCCTTTGCATGGCTTTCTTTTTCCACATTATTCCATATTTTTGAATTTTCTTTTTCTTGTCTTGCATTAAGGTTAACAATATTTTTGCAACCAACAATATGCTTGGCAACAAATAATCTACAGCCATTTTCATCCAACTCCTCATTCTTTTCATCCACTACACAAATCTTAATTGACACACCATCAAGAAATGACATAGTAAGCTATGCTTTGTAGTCTCTCAAAACATTAATCATCACATTCATCATGTGGGCTATAGAATTTGTAGCCCCCTATGGAAGGGTATACATCCAAAATAAGCCCCATGGTGTCTTTATGATAGTGATATCTTTACTTTCCACTACCAGTTATAACTTATCATAACCTAAGCATAAATTCTCCAATGAATAAATAGCCCTTCCAAAAAAATCATATGCAAACTCATCTACTACAAGCATGCACCAACATTATGTATTATCACTTTGTTGATTGGTTGCATATCTTGAATGAACCACAATGCACCATTTTTCTTGGGCACAGTAAACCAAAAATTTGAATATGGAGCTGAGAATGGATCCAAAAATTTTATCCTAATCTTCTCATTTAACAACTCCATCAGCTTAGACAAGTATGTCGAGGTACAAGAATCGGCCTCAAATTCCATGGAACATGTGGCATTGTAAAAATCTTCATTGGCACCACAACACTCAAGTCAACACAATCAATTTCAATAGGTTGAAATGCAAAAGCCTTTCCATGCTTTGCTAACAATTATATAAAATAATCATTTTAAGTTGAGAAGCCCATTGCAAACTTCTAGAAATGAAACTAGAAGCCTCATCCTCAGTAGACTGCAATTGCATACCACCCCCATGAATAATGTTACTACCAATAACATTTTCAGCCAATATATCAACATTTGCATCCTCATTTTTCCCATTTTTAGTCTCAACATGTTTTAAAATAGTAATGGATTTATCAATAGAATCCAATTGTATCTCTGTCAAACCCATCCCTTCTTTAGCTTGCATCAATGCCTATGTAGTCTCTCCCAAAAATTGCCTCTTTCTCTTAATGATATCTACGATTTCATCATGGAATTCATGCTTAGAAACACCCAATACTTCGTTTAGTGTAAACTCCACTCTACTAAGGAATCTGCTCGCTCCTGAAGTACTTTTTTGATAGTAGTTGTAGTATTTATGTTAGGTTGCAACTTATAAATAGGTTGCTTGCCCTTTTTCTTCCCTTCCTATTTTATAACCTACATTACATCTTCCATTACATGTTCAGGAATGACCTTTTCAGCCATATTCTACTACTATTTTGCTTTAATCCATTTCATTCTATGTGAGGTACATGCCTTATTTTCATCCTTGTTTCTCTTGTCTTCTATAACTACATTCTTATTTTGCACTTTTGCCAAGAATACATAAGCTAAAAATGAGTCAATGGGGGCATCCAGCCTATCATTCCACATATACTTTGGCTAGCACTTGTCAAATTAGCCTTGGAATCCTTTCCTTTCTCTGCAAAATCTAAGGCTCATGTCTAAATTTCAGCCTTAGTGATATCCATGCATTTACAAGGAGATTTCTCAATTTGTGGTCCATATGTGGTAGCATCTACAACTACAAATATATTTCTTGCTACCATCTCATCAAGAACTTATGCATTTTGTTTTTACTAAAGTCTGTCTCAAGTGACAATCCTATCGCTCTTACATGGATCTTGCCATCCTTCCAAAAGATCACATCTCTGGTTAATGCATCATGATAGGAAGCACAATCATGCCTCTCATGCTGAGGGCTATCACACCATATGCATCTATGTGCTGACACCTCTTGGGGGTAGGTTTTAGGCTACTACCCTTCCTCTTTCTTCTATGTTTTCATCTATATTTTTGCCTTTACAATCTCATCCAAAGCATCTTTTTTCATGGTTGGGATAGTAGGTACATCCATAGGAATAGACTATTTCACTATAGGTTCTTTGCTAGAGGCAACAAGCATAGCCCTTGCATGCAATCTCTCTTTCATTGTTTCCCTTTTAACAATCATGTTTACATCATCTATTACATGTGACCAATCTATTTTCAGCCCTACCTTTTGCTATATTATCTTCCAAATGATCTCCTAGTCTTTATTGCAAGGCAGGATCTGTGTCTTTCAAAAATAATTCCACCTTTTGACCTTCTAGAGCATATTGCTCAATGATGTCCAACTATGCATACCTATTCTTAAATTCACACAGTAATGAACTCTTATTGGGTTTCTCTACCCAATCTGTAAAGGTCTTGCATGTAATCAAACCACTATCTTTTAGTAAGAACTCTCTTAGAGCCTTTTTAAACTTTGCCTAATCTGAACCCTGCCTATACAAGGCTGCAATCCACTTGGCTCTATGTACAATGTGGAATCCCAAAAAATCCATGTTTGATGTATATGACCATAAATAAGTTGATACATTGTACCCATCAAATTGCTTCATCTCTCATGCTCAACTATTTGTAAAGCATCTATGTCTGTAGACTCTTGCTTATCTAGATCTAATCCTTGTTATTGTTGTTGTCACTATCTAGATCTAATCCTTGTTATTGTTGTTGTCACTATTCCTACAATAGTAGTAATAATTGTCTCATGTCATCATTAGACCCTGTATAAGAACTAGAACCCATTGCATTACCCATACCTATAACTCTTCCAATGGCCTTCATGTTGGGATCATTGACATTTAGAGAAGAAGGCCTTAACCATGAGGGTTTAGATAAGAAGGTTACATAGAGATACAGATTCAAGAGACACATATAGATATGCAATCAAGATGATTTGATTAATGTATAGTTCAATAAAGCAACTTTGTTATATCCAATACATTTGTTCTAGTGCATATGTATGAACACTAACTTGGGATGATTTCTCAAAGCACTCTAGGACTATAGATCAGTAATTACCCTCATATAAGTAAAGACTTTGCTATACATAAGCCTATCCAATGCTAAACACCTCAAAATACACGACCAATCCAAGAAAACATGACAAATCAAGAGGCTACCAACATTTGAGCATAAAATCAAGAGTCAATATGTATTGATTCTAATGAGAACCCTATATGAGCCTCCATTCTTCACTTCTACCTTGTTATTTACTATTATGAATAGTAATGAAAGAATCCACTAAATTAGCTCAAAATCCCATTAAAAATGTCCTCTTCAATAGTCTAAAGCCTCTACCTATTGTAGAGTTAGATGCTTCAAGAAAAAACCTTGTACTCAATGAAAGAGGCTTTATAAACCTTTATGTACAACAATATCATGCTGTATACCCTATCAGAACCTTGTGCATTTTATCCCAAAGAATCCATAAAATTCCCTTTTTGATGACTCCAAACACTTCCTTCATGTCAAAGAGTAATCAACCCTCTTCTTGCTTGTTCAAGATTGGAGAGCCTAGAGAATGAAGTAAGTTGAATTCAGAAATCATACCCTATTCAGGATAGCATATATCCTCTTCAAATCAATCCATAAACTCTTCTTAGAAGTCCATAAATGACCATTGAAGAGGTCAAGAAGCATAAGCCATTTCTTCCTTAAGCTTCCATGGATGCCAATTGCCTTCTTTTGCTTCAAATTTTACCTTTATTGATGAGCATGCATTCAACTCAAAACACACTAAAAACATGCATTAAAAAATCCATGTATTGCTACCCACTAACTTCTATTTTTGAAGTATTACCCTTACTTCACTTACTCATGGGTGTTAGTCTCTTTTTGTGGTCACTTTTAAGCTTGTTTATGGACATTGGACACTCCTCATAGGCAGCCCACAAATCCATCCCCTTTCACACTATAACTTGTCATGTTCTCCTAACTTTGACCTTGTTGGATAGTCCTTGGACACTACCCCTCTTACACCATCTTTAGCTACAATCATATATATATTGAGTCTTTTGGCCATGTCTTGGGAGCAAGCACTTATAGGAATGGAAAAATAGAAAAACAATAGGTTAACATGGTACTCACTAAGAACATTGAAACCTTGCGAAACTAGGATCCTCCAGGGCTTTTTGTAAGTGGATGTGTAGCACCATGACTCCATGCAAGGACTAACCTAGGTTAAGCTTGTGGATGATTTTGTTGCATTCAAAATATATTTATTGATCATCTCTCTCTCTCTCTCCATCTATCCATATTTTTATCTATGTATCTATCTATATATTTATTCATCTTATATGCTTATACACCTATTTATATTGATGGATGAATGTATCTATAGATTGAGAGAAACAAAGAAAGAGGAAGTTCACAATAACTCTATTTGTAACTAGACAAAGCATCACCAATGAATGTTGAGGGAGGCAGTGAGAGCTACAACAAACAAAGAAAGGAGGAAAGTCATGGGAATAATATTTTAAATGAGCGTCGCTTAAGCAATGCAATAGAATTTGCTAATATATGTTGTTGCATATTGCTTGACATCCTCGCTTAAGCAATGAACATAGCAAAGCTAAAGTATGTCTCATCATAGATGTATATAGTCATTGTTTTAATGACGCCAAGTTGCTAGCGCCTTGTGTGTGATATTATTGTTGTGTGAGTGGTATCCCTCATCTTCTTTTATGTGATGGTGGTCATTGTTTTGGTTTTCAATCTAGTGCCTTGGTTAGCCTATTGATTTCTAATGGTGACACTAAGAGCATCATAAATATACAACAAAAGCAAGCTAAAGCCTTGATCACCAAAGCTTCATCTAGCACCAACTCACGCCCAAACCAAAAAGGCCATCAATAGAACAAACCATGTTTTACTTTGGTTATTCCTTTGAGGATCAAAATAGTAGTTGGCTAATCGTAACACTATTCAAGTTGAAAAAGATCATTTTATGCTTTAAGAGAGATAATAAAATAATTTTTATTCGTGCAAAAAAATAATGAGGAAAAAGATAAGTAGAAAGAACTCAAGAAAGATAAATAGAAAGCAATGTTAAGTTGCATGTGTAAACATTTTAAAAAAGGGAAGGAAATGATGAAAATTGAAGGACATCAAGTTCTTAGTATCCGTACATGTGTGCATGCATATATATGTGCACGTATAAGTTGTGTGTAGTGTTCAAGAAAAATTGAGGTTTAATGTAAAATGATGTGCAAATTTTTTTAAAAACCCTCCAAAATTTAAGGAAGAAGGTTTTAAGACCTTTAACTTCCCAAAATTTTTAGTTATAAAGATGGCAAACATATGCAATTTGATTCAAAATTCCCTCCAAAAGTTCTAGTTTAAAAAAGTTTTTGTATGTGCTATATAAAATATTTTTCATAAGCACAAGTCATGAAGTGCAATTGATTGGTAATGGGGGTGGTGTTATGACAACAAACAATGAGAGGCTTGTCGAGTGTAAGGGTATGGGCTTTGTAGCTATACCATGGCGTTGGAGCCAAAAACACCTATATAGGGAGTAGTAGTGACTTTGAGCTCTACTTGGTTTCCACTCTATGTGTGATTCCCTATACTCATCAGTGGTGAACCCTCACATGTGCGGCATCACAAGGGTGTAATTCTGAGATGTTTCTCAATGTTGTATCTTTTGATATCATGAATACAAAGATTCCTTATTGATATATCTTGTCTACCATTCCTTTGTGCCTTTTTGTGCCCCATGACAGGTTATGACTTAAAGTCTCGTGAAGGTCCATAACACTTGTGTATTAGAGAAAATCTAGTGCAGAGCATACTAGCTCGAGAGGGGAGTAGACTCACAGATACAGAGGATATCCTATTATAATACGTTGCACAATGCAACGTGATGACCTCAACACGATGCGACATGACACAATGTGACATGACATGACTTGGTATGACATGACAATGCGAGGCCCCACCTCGTGACACCCTCTCAGTCGTGTTACCTGCTACTGAAAATTGGAAGAGAATCTAATGTGCCAACAAAGTTGAGAGGGAGCTGTAGCGTGATAAGGATGTGTGATATACCATTCAAAAATGTCTTGGAGAGAGCTGAGGATGTGGGAGGACACTTTCTTTGAAGAGAAAGATGAGCTATGTCACTGGCTCAAAATCACATACAAGAAGAAAGAGCTATGGCTCAAACTGATCGAGCAAACGAAGAAGACCATCACAGTGCTAAGGAACACCCAACAACAAACAGATGTGCTACACAATCTTGAAGAGAAGAATGAAGAGCTGGATGAAGACTTGGAGGAGATTGACTACCAATTGATCATGGTGTGAGAGAGAGCCAAGGTTGTGGCAAGTGAGGATGGCCCAAGACCTTGACACGGAGTTGCAAGAGAAGATCATGTTGAGGTAGGACTAGGAGACTACCTCTAGATCTGAAGGAGCCAAAGAGAGGGCCAAAGCATACTTGAAGCATATGCGGCCCGAAAGAGTCCAAGAGCTGAAGAATGGAGTGAAGCCAAACAAAGAAGGACCAAGGAGTCAAGAAAAGAAGAAATATGTGAAAGAAGAAGAAGAAATATGGTCAAATGAAGATGAGAGAGAGAATGAGCTCAACCCAGATCTTGGAACACCTCGTCCCCAACAAGGAGCCAATGGCTACTACTTGACTATTGTGAGGTGCCTCCTCCAATAGATCTGAAGGAGTCCTCTTAGTAGTTGATCGAAATTCATATCCATGCACATCACCATCCAGTCTCCCCATGGGAAACCTAGGACTTAGTTGAATATGGGAATCTCGGTTCTACTTCACAAGGAAAGCATGGACAAGTCACCCCTAGTAGCAATCTAATGCCCACCTAAGAAAGACCACTTTGTAATTAATCAAAGGCAGAAGTGAGGTTAACACTGCACTTGGTTCAAATAGAGTGAGAGACGGAGGAGAGTGTAACTCGATCCCCATATCCATTGGGTAAAATCTGAGCTCTAGCCCCCTAAAATGGTGTTAAACTTGGTAACTAATCCTACCAATATTGGGAGGATCGTGATTTAATCATCTCTATCAACAAGTGTTGGAAAGTTGCTCGAAAATTTGGGTCCATCCAGCCATTAGGCGTTCGATCATCAGGATCGAAGCCTCCTACTTTCCTCGATTGGGTTTACTTAGTTTTCTAATTAGCAAAGCATACTACCAGACTGTTTGGACATATAAAATTAGCTTCCCTTTATTACTCCATTAAATTGGGTTCGTTAAACTCAATCTTTAGCACATAATAAACAATTTGAAAATCAAATACTTTATTTCATAGTAACATCCATAACCATCACTCCACAGAGTGATACAAAATTAGTCTTTTTGCAAAAAGACATTGTCCCAGCCTAGGATAGGACCTTCCAATCCCTCAGGATTGGGCTGTATGTGATCGCACTCCATCTACAGTCAATAGGGAATTTACTGGCTGAGAGCCCCTCTAAGCTTCCTTGAGCCTTAAGAGCCATCCTACATAATAGGGGCACTTATCACTCGGCCCTTTGCCCTCTCAGGTGCTTGAGTGATAAAAAACCAAAAACACCTACCTCCCTTAGGAGCATAAGAACCCCACCCGTACATGTGAGTTTTTTCACACTCTAAGAGTGTTCGGGAGCATTGGGTTGGGGACCCCAACGTCCCAAACCACCACAATCCACAACTCATCTGTCTATGCAAGCACGAAATCATAAGAGCCATAATTCATCATTCATAAATCCAAAGCAGTCATAACCATAAGACATTTTTAAAACACTTGTTAATGTATGCGATGAATAGAATCTATTCTCTCCATCAATTCCCGTGTTCCTTCCTAAAAAGCAATTGATAATACTAACATGTTTTTGTAAGTTTAAGTGTGTTATAACTTATCATAATCTATGTGACGGACTATCTTATCCCTCATTACAAAGTTGTAGAGTTATTAGCTTAAAAGTAATCATTTTCTTATGTACTAAACCTGATTATCTCCATTCAGCCATCCATCATGATTACGGTTTATGGCCGCAACCTCAGTTTGTTGTGGAATAACTGGTCCTTCAGATTGAATGGATTTGGGGGTAGCTCATGCTTCAGCTTTGTGTTAGGTTCCCACGGCAGTTGCCACTTCCTCGCGTTGGGGATAGATTTGAGTAGCACTTCCACATAGGTGTGGAGAGAGAGAGAGAGAGAGAGAGAGAGAGAGAGAGAGAGAGAGAGAGAGAGAGAGAGAGAGAGAGAGAGAGAGAGAGAGAGAGAGAGAGAGAGAGAGAGAGAGAGAGAGAGAGGCTCAGCTGATTGTAGCATAGCTTCATTGTGTCAACATCAGAGAGACTTCTACACGGGTCATTGTGTTCTTGACGTGACGCTCTAACCCTGTTTATATAGTAATTGGGGGGGGGGGGGAGAAGTAAAGAGAGAATGCTTGTTTTTTAGCATTTTTTATGACATCATCGATGATAAAGAGAGAACGCTTTCTTTTAGCATCTTCGATGACATCATTGATGACATCAGAGAGGGGGACTCCATTTTTATAGCGTGAAGATAAAAATCTACAAATATATGGGCGAGCACTGTGCGTCATGTTGTCAGGTAGGTGCCACTCCAAGGCTCACGACTAAGGCAGCAACCAAGGCATAGACCTTGGCATCTTGACCTTGGCATACTTGGCAATGGGTTATGAAGGCTCTGTTGGCACCATTGGCTGCGTGTGAGAAGCTCCCACTAGCTTGTAGGAAAATTTTCTTAAGAGGTCACCCATCCTGGCAATGTTGTCACCCAAGTGCACTTAACTACCATGTGACTATCCACTAGGCTAGTTCTTTTTGTTGTTCTATACTACAAACATAGTTTTAATAAGCTTATCTTGGGAGGGTTTCCCAAGTCTTTCTTCAATGAATTGGTATATAATACCTCATTAATAATAAAAATTATCTTCATAGTTAGAGCTAGTTTTAAAAATATGCAATTTTATTTTCAACATAAATCAATTTTTGGAATGTATATGCACATTATTTATTAACATAAACTAAGTAATGGGGACATTAAAACTACTACCACGAAGACCACTACCAAGAAGGCTACCCTGAAGACCAATACCTCTACAATGAATTTACTCCTGAAGCAGATGGATACTACTACCTTGAAGATGTTTCCATTGACTACCACCTAGAAGGAGAATACCTCTATACCGACTACCCCTATCCCCTAAAGAATGCTAACCTGAAGGAGTTCAAGGAGAAGAAGAAATGATAGAATATTATGTGAAGGGAGAAGGATGGAAAGTGAATGTGAGTTCAAAGGTAGAAGATATTATGATGGAGTTAGGATATAGAAAAGAAGACGAAGCAAGGTGGACATGTCAGAAGGATGAACCAATGCACCCACAAGTTGCGGCCCAGTTGAAAGAAGAACCAATGTTAGAAGAAGAGAAGGGGGACGATGAGCTCGATCTTGATCTTGAAGCACCTTCACCCATTGAGATTGAGGATGAGGCCAGGTTGGCACCCTCTTGTGAGGCACAGGATGCTTTTGATGAAGAAGAAGATGAAGAAGTAAATGAAGAGATAGAGTTAGAATATGAGAATAGAAGGGAAAAAGCACCTTGGGCAGGGCCTCTACTACATGGAGCCAACACTTCTACTTTAGATTATGATATAGGTGAAGGAAAAGAAAGAAGAGGGGAGCTAGAAGAGAAGAAAGAAAGAAGGGGGGAGGATGAGCTCAACCCAAATCTTGGAACACCTCTACAGCAACAAACCAAAAAAGAAGCGTAGGGCTAGGAGGAGCTTTGCCTAGATCTTGGAACACCTTGACCACAACAACCCCAACCCCAACAACCAACCAAGCTCTCATAGTTCAATGATGATAGTCTAGGAAAAGAGTTGAGGGAGAGAATCATGCAAATATGGGATGAGATAGAAGAAGATGATAGGAAAGAAGAAGAAAAAGATTTATTAGATGGAGCCGTAGAGAAGGTCAAGGAAAAGATGAGACAAGAAAAGAGATAAAAGAGCAAGTAGAGTTAGCTAGGAAGAAACTAGAAGAGAAAGAAAAGCTAGAGCAAGATATGAGGAAACAAGTAGAAGAAAACAACAAGAAGAAAGTTAGGAAATAGATTGAGCAAGTAGAAAGAGAGAGAGAAAGCAAGTTAGAAGAATGAGTATGAAGGGCTAGGAAGCCAAAGGAAGAAGATAGACTAAAACAGGAGAGCAAGAAAAGATAGACCTAGGCAAAGTAGGCCGAAAAGAAGAAGAAAAGATAGAGAAGGAAGAGAATGAGAATCAGATGAAGCAGAAGGTGAAATCAAATGCCAAGAAACGGAGGCAGGCCACTAGAGTCAAGATGCATGATGAGAATGAGGATGCCTCTAAAACCACCCAAACTCAACTCATGGCTAAGGATGAAGCAAACCAAGATTTTGATCCAAAGCCACATCCCATCCCAACCAACTCAGATCAAAGTAGGAACCAAGTGCACTTCAGCAATGGAGTCATTGGTTGGGCCTTTGTGCCCAAAGAGGCAAACTCTTATGAGCTTGGACAAAATGAGTCAGAGGACAAAGCTTCAAAGAAGGGAGAGCATGAGGGAGTGCTCATAATATGATCCAATCAAGGTAACTTAGTGCCATGGAAGGGAACCTTGATAATAGAGCCTTGGAGAACTCTCCAACTCACTCTTAAGGTGAATGTCTTTGGACTATGGAGCACGTTGGGACCATACTTAATGTTGGTAAAGATGGAGATCTCAATATTCAAGTTGCAAGCAATGCAAGGAGTTGTTATCCTGATCCTATGGATCCATAACACACTAAGCACCACACATATGGGCGCCACCCGAAGAACTTCAAGGATACCTCTACTTCTGCAAACCAAAATCTGGTCTTAGTGTGACAACTTAGTCCATTCCTCCCCTCCAAGAACCTCAACTCCAAATGAGGCTAAGAAGAGCCAATGAGATGCCATGTACCAAGACGATACCTTCCATGCAAGAAGACAAGTTGAACCAACCGATTTGTCTAAGTTTAGAGCAAGCAAGAAAGATTGGGCAAGGAGGCCAAGGAAAATAACCCAATGTCTTGACTTGGCGATGAGGGCAAAGCAACTTGGCAAACGAACCAAGAGACCCAAGCCCCCAAGGCCCAAGGTGACAGCACACAAAGAAAGGGAGGAACAATGTAAGGAGCAACTCAAATGACTGCCTTCCTTAAGGCATAGCACAACATGGCTACAATCGTGCCACCACACCTTGACCCCAATAGCACAACAACTTGGGACCACGCCTACAAAGCTTGGCATGCAAAGCCATAAGCACCAAGCCACCTCAAGTTAGGACCATGAAGCCTCTGCTCGTCAAATGTGATTGAGTCGGGAGGGTGGACTGGAATGCAAAAGAATAAAAGAACTAAGTCTAGACGGCTAAACCCTAGCTAGCTTGATAGAATAAGTTGTGTTAAGACCCCCAAGTTGTAGTGTGGCAAACACTAACCGACTTGATAGAAAAGTTTGTATGAAGACCCTACTAATGAGTTAAAGTCCTAGATCGATAGACACTGACCAGCTTGATAGCATAAGCTATGTTAAGACCCCATAATGATTCAAGAAACCACCCTTAGATTGCTGAGGACAACAATTCGTTAAGCAAGGGTGAGTGTAAGGGTATGGGCTTTGTAGCTATACTATGGTATTGGAGCAAACACCTATATAGGGAGTGGTAGTGACTTGAGCTCTACTTGGTTTCCACTCTACGTGTGATTTCCTATATTCAATGGTGAACCCTCACATGTGTAGCATCACGAGAGTGTAGTTTTGAGACGTGCCTCAATGTTCTATTTTCCAATATCATGAATACAAAGATTCCTTATTAATATATATTGTGTGCCATTCTGTTGTGCCTTTTTGTGCCTCATGACAGATTACGACTTGAAGTCCTGTGAAAGTCCATAACACCGCAGGGGAAGGGGGCTTGCAAGGGAAGTGTGTAGGCTAGCCGCCATTTATCTTGTTTGAAAAAACGTTGGAAGATGGTGCCTATGAGTGAATGAGAGACTTGTGGAAAGGGTCCAACTGTCCAAACCCTTCTTGACTCTTGAAAGATGAGAGGGAAAGTCGTCAGCTCACATCCAAATCGAATCCTTGCTCTTTGCATTTAACGTGGGAAAAGGATGCACACCTCCTTGGCATATGAACAAAGATGCCTCTCTCTCTCTCTCTCTCTCTCTCTCTCTCTTAGTTGCGAGTTGGGAGGAAAGTAATCGGAGCGTACAGGCAAATTCTTTTCAAAGCCTCAAGATTTGACTCTCTATAGATCTCACCATAAAAAGGGTTGGGGTTCCTGCATGTTCCACCAAACCTTCCTCTCCCGGCCGCCAACTTCGAAGCTCCATCCTTCCTATCTTCCCACCAAAGAGCAGGCTTGCGTCCTGTTTGAAGCAGCAATCAGCGCCATGGCCACCTCCTACTCACGTGCGACCTGCTGCTGCTGCTTGTAACCCTGGTTTTGGTGGCAAAAACTTTTGCAGAAGGTATATGCTTTTGATTGATTGATTGATTGGGCCAAAGATTGGTCTTCTCCCCTTGCATGCATTTAAATCCACATTCCTACGTTGAGTGCTACAAAAATTGATTACAACTTGCACAGAGGGAGCTCAGTCCTTGTTCATAAACAATGATAATTTCCAAGCATTTTGAGGCTTCCACGTTCTTCTCTTTCTTCAGGTATTCATGTCCTCAAATAGGTTAACATTTTTCCCTCTCCTAGTGGAGTGCTAGTTCCATGGCCTTTATGCACTGAAGAAGCATAATGTGGTTGGCGAAGTATTAGGTCACTTATTGATAAAGAGACATTGGAGGGCCAAGTTTCTATGATAGTATGAAGGAGAGATGCAAAGTGTTTACAAAATTTGATTACAGCTTGCAAGAGAGGGAGCTCGGCTCTTGTTTACAAACAATGATAATTTCCAAGAATTTTGAGGCTTCCATATTCTTCTCTTTCTTTAGGTATTCATGTCCTCAATCAGGTTAACATTTTTGCCTCTCCTAGTGGAGTGCTAGTTCCATGGCCTTTATGCACTAAATAAGCATAATGTGGTTGGCAAGAAGTTTTAGATTAGTCATCGATAAAGAGAACTTGGAGGACCAAGGTTCTATGATACTATGAAGGAGAGATGCAAAGTGTGGTGAATAGGAAAACATGGGGTTGTTTAGGATAATTTGCTCCTTGATTACAATGATGATAGGTAAAATTAGAACCAAGGAGCCTTTGTGGGGCTTTGAGATTTTTCAAGACTTTTCCATCTTGAGAAACTTTTGATCTTTCTTTTTAATATTGATAATTAATTCCATTTCCTCTTTACTCTCTATCTATGTTTGTCTTGCATGGCTCTTTAGATGGGATCTCATTGTATATTTGTCCCTATTGTGCTCTATGTGTAGGTTTTTCATACAAATAGCCTTGCTAAGGAAGTCGTTGATAATGGAGTGGTTCAAGTAGGAGTTTCTTGCTAAGATCTCATAAATCCTTTCATTGTGGATACCTTTGGTGAAGGATTTTGTGATGACCACCTTGGGTGTGGGTCTCTTTGCTAGGGGTATGTGTTTAAACATGCTCCTAACCTTAGAGACATAATCTCTCATGCTCTCTCCTTCTTGCTATTCTATGTTCATTAGCTAGACAATGAGGTTATCTCCATAACTAGGTTCAGCAAAATGCTTGATAAATAAGTAAGACGTCTCATAGTTTGTTAAGACTTATAGTACATGTTAGATGTATTCTTTTATGAGACACTATGATGGTTTGCATCCTACTTACCCTCTTTCTATGCATTATAAATGGGTTGTAAACTTAGTAACCATACCTCTGGGATTATGGGGAAGATAAAAATATATTTTGCTTGCATGAGAGAACCTTACAAATCAAGTTAAAGACTGAATTTTTGTTGAGAATCAGAGTTTGCAGCAGTAGAATGTGTGCACAAGAGGGAGAGAAGAGCTCAAAGTACAAGAATGAAATCTTGCTTACTAAGTTGCTTAGAATACAACTTGGGTACACTCTCTCACAAATGATAGTGACCCATAGGCTGTTTATATAGCCCTTTGCCAGCTAGGGTTAGGGTTTCCCCTGCCCCTAGGGCTATTCACACCCATCTACCCTTATACTCCCTTGCTTATAGTGGGTTTCTATGCCCATCTTCTAACACCCCCCCTCAATTCCAGGGTGGCATTGGATTACAAGACATGTAAAAGATCCCCCCTTTTTTGGATGCCTTTATAAATCAGGCTTACAAGGTTGTTTTGGGTAGATGATTTAAATAGTCAAAACAGTCGATCTTCAGATGAATTGGAGACATAGTTGGCCACCAATTCTTTGGGTATTTCAGGAGTGTTGGGGCATTTACTTGTTATATGCCCTGTCTTCTTGCATTTGTTACATTTCATCTTCTCGGGATACTTCTTCCAGCAGTTGTTTACAAGATGTCATTTTTTCTTACAGAAAGAACATTTAGTGAGAACTGTATGAACCAATACTTGTTCACGAGAATTTGAAGTTGCCTGACTGTTGTTGCTGCTTTCTTTGTGGTTCCTCTTTTCTTCATCCAAACAGGATTGAATGGTACTTGCCAAAGTAGGATCTGGAATGTTGGTGAGAGTGGTTACAAGAGTAGGAAACACCTGTTTTACAGCTTTTAGGAGAATAGCAATAGCATCTTCTTCAAGTATTGGAGCTTGTACAGAAGCAAGCTGTGCCATAAGTCCCTTCATATGAGAAATGAATTTTCCCAAATCTTCTCCTGAACGATATTCCAAGCTAAAGAATTCAATTTTAAGAAAGATTTTAGTATTCTTGCCAGTGGCTCCATAGAGCTTTTCAAGCTCATCCCATTTTTCTTTAGCAGTGTTTAGTTGATCAACATGATGAATCGGGGATTCATCTAAGTGTAGCATTATGATTGCTTGAGCACGTTGGTCATCCTCTATATCAATCATATTTGCAGAGTTTACAACTCTACTGCCTTGAATAAGAGGCCAATACCCTCTCTCCATCATTTTGTATTTTATAAGTACCTGCCATGGGTGGAAATCCTTACCATCAAACTTTCGAATTTGAGGACGGACATCAACATATGTTGTGGTCATTGGGAAGGTCTTACCACTTGTTAGGACAAGGGCAGTGTCTAGTCCCTTACAAACCTTTCACTAAATGCGGAAGCAAATTAGACAAAGTGAAGTCAAAGTTGCAAGGAAGAGAAGGGCTGAAAATCATATAAGTGTAATATTTCAAAGTATGACTTTGGTGGTCCTTTCTTATGTGCAAGCTTCTTCCGTGGTTTAATAGTCTTTTTAGGTTTTAATGAAGTAAACCTAGATTGGACTTCAGGCTCCTCCTTGTGATACGGCTTAGTGGATGAAGCTTGTGTTGGACACCATTTGTCTATGATCTCAATGCTTATTGCTAATGATTTCGAGGAGAGTATGATGATACTCATGCTATTGATTTCATTGACCAATGTACTTGAGACAATGTCACTTACAGTATGCAATACTCTTCTTGTGCATAATGGTCTATGTATTCATTTTACACATAACCTTACAACAGTATATGAAGAGGAATAAAAAACTCACTGGGTTTTAGTGAATGCCCAGCAAGCTATTCAACTGATGATTTATGATTAGTGTTAAGAAAACACTATTGTCAAGCTTAGTGAAGTGCTTGATTGGAACCCGGTTGGAAGTCGGCTTCCCAATGCTTGGTGATGTCCCTTGAGCATGCCCAAGAGCTTTAGACTCTGGAATAGGATTCAGAGACTCTGCTTCAGTGATTAGAATCATTGTTAATGAATTTCAGAGTGTAAAAATGCCAAAATGTCAAGCTTGGAGCTTGTTGGCTATGGCTGCCCAAAAAGACACAGTTAGGGTTTGGCTTGTAGCAGCCAACAGAAGAAGAATTTCTCAGAGCCCTCTTAGCTGAGGATAGCCCACTTGGGGGGCTATCAAACCCCTATGGTAGTGGCTGAGATTGCACCGCCTGCTGCCCGAGCCAAGTCAGGAAATGCCACGCTATCAGAAACTGCGCCATTTCTGGGATCTTGACAATGCTGGCCTCACACGTGGACAATGTCAGTGTTTGAACTAACGAGGAGATGCGCCTTGATGTGGGGAAAATATTTCCAGAAGAAAGCTCAGGGTAATATGGCCTCCTTTGTCCTCCTCAAGTCCTCCAATGGAGGTAGGTTGCAGGCAGCTATGGAGGAAAGAAGAATAGGATGAAGAAAATGACAGCTCATGTGCACTTAGTGATGATTGATGCTGAGAGAAGCTGAGGAGATCAGAGATGGCTCTGATACCATGTTGAGAATCAGAGTTTGCAGCAGTAGAATGTGTGCACAAGAGGGAGAGAAGAGCTCAAAGTACAAGAATGAAATCTTGCTTACTAAGTTGCTTAGAATACAACTTGGGTACACACTCTCACAAATGATAGTGACCCATAGGCTATTTATATAGCCCTTTGCCAGCTAGGGTTAGGGTTTCCCCTGCCCCTAGGGCTATTCACACCCATCTGCCCTTATACTCCCTTGCTTATAGTGGATTTCTATGCCCATCTTCTAACAATTTTGAGGACAAAAGCAACTAATCCCATGTAGATTTCCATTGGAGGATGTGATATGTCATTATAATTGTGTAGGTAAGATTACAACTGAAAGAGGAGAGTTGGATACTGATGATGCTAGAGATTTATTCTCTAGATTGGGAATTGAACTTACACTTACATTGGCATATAATCTTGAAGCCAATGGAAGGAGTGAAAGAGGAAATCCACTAATTGTCAAGTCATAATAAAGGCATGTAGAGGAAAGATACAAGAGTGGCTATGGTTACTTCTATATGCTTTATGGGCTGATTACACTACTTATAGTATTGGAACATGATATATGATCACAAAGTTGATGTATGGTCACAAGCCATCACGCCAACATAGAAGGTAATTACTACATGGAATGTGTTGCCATGGGGGAAGAAAAATGACTAGAGAAGAGTAGCTAGCTCTAATGATTTGTTAGTTGGAAAGGAGTCAGGAAGATATAGAGCTTATACTATAAATAGTAAAAGAAATCATGCTACAGAACAAGGAAAGGAAGAGGAAGAATAGAAGAGAAGAGGGGGAGGAGAAGAGAAGATGAGGAGGAGAAGAAGAGGAGAGGAGAAGAAGAGAAGAGGAGGAGAGAGGAGTAGTAGAAGAAGTGAGAAGAAGAAGAGGAGGAGAGAGATGAAATTTTAAAAGAAAAGAGGAAAAAGAATAGAAAAAAAAAAGAGGAGGAGAAGAGAGAGGAGGGATAGAAGAAAAGAGGGGAAGGAAGAGAGAGCAGGTCAATAGAAGAAGAGGAGCTAGAAGAAGAAGGTAGAAGTAAGATTCATAATATGGTCGGACACGCCCACCAGACTACCTTCACAAGCTATAAAAGAAAGATTGCTCCAAAGACATCATCAATCTATCTTTCACCCAATTAGAGTTCTTTTAGCTGCCCTTAAGCTCTTCACGTATCATTTTTTTGGATCACCATCTAAGCTTTACAATGGAAGCGCACGGGTGGACAGAGCTATCTTTGTATCAGTTTGTTTGAAATTAAAGTAGTTTCTATTATTCTCATATTTGTTGTGTGCTCTCTACTCCATGCTTAGATTTTGTCTACTATATCATGTAATTTCTACATGGTATCAAATCCTAGGGGGCTCTAAGAAGTGAAGAGTACGTGAGAAGAAAGGGCTTCAATAGAAATGAGAAATGTTGTCTACTATATTAGATAGCGGTGTTGGTGCATCATGTGGTGGTGGTGCTATACCGAAAATTCAAATACTGGTGTACAGATCAGATGCTATATGCTCGCGTAGTGAATGCCGGAAGGTCCCCAAGAACAAAAGAACTCTACTTTTTGCACAAAACTCAAGGTAGAAAAGCATGCACAACATGAACAAGAGACCAATTGGGTGCAATCTTCCCCCATGCCTTGTGTGAGCGCTCCACAAAGCATGTATTTTATGTATTCATAGCCCGAATTACAAAATAGCACGCTTTTGGCTTTTGAGTTTGCTTTAGCACAAAATAGAAATAAAGCTAATGGGCGGGCGCCCAAAGAGTCGGGCATACCCAATACAATGTCCAAATACAAATATCATAATCGTGCGCCCATGCGCATACAAAAATAATAAATAAATATCCAACGCCTTAATAAATATGCGCGACAAAATATAAGCGCCATGCCTAAGGTATGCACCCATCAAAATATAAGTGATAACTCGAATACACGCTATCCTCCAATGCTTTTCTCCGCCACTGCTGCTATCTCTACACATCAACTGAAGCATTCACAATCGTTAGTAAAATAATACAATTAAACCGACAAAACTGAATACCTAGCAGTCTTGAGCTACATAAATAAATAAACTGGTTAGAAATCAATCCTAACCTTAATTTATCACGAGTGCGCACTCTAAACTCATAAACGTTATTAATTTAATATGTATTTTGCGGAATCACCCACTATGGAATCACCCATGTACACACTAAATTAATGAAATGCCCGAAAAGGATAAGCGTCCCCATCAACTTCTCGCACAAATAATCCACTTTGTGTATGAGCCCCGATCAACAAAGTTTACGGAATCCACCGTAAAACCTCACGGAATCCACCGTGGCACGGAATCCACCGTGAAATATGCCTCCTGGCATCATACCCCCGGGGTAGGATAACAATTGTCCTCAATTGGTATTAGCTCAATGTGGAGCTAACAGAGTGGGGAAAGCATTTAAGTCTCTAGCGTGCATCCATTGGGCTTCTTTAACAAGATGGTTTTTAAACTTGACCAAATATCTAGAATATCTACGGCCAGTTCAAATGATCATAAAGTCAGTATGTATGATAGCTTCAGGTTCAAGTATTTCAGTCTCTTCATCTAGCAAAGGTGGGTTTTCATAAATAGGGTGTACAGGTAATTGGCCTCTAAAGGGTCGTAATAAACTAATGTGAAAGGTGTTGTGAATTTTCCAGTGAGGTGGTAGTTCTAACTCGAATGCATTGTCATTGATTTTGTGAATGATCTTAAATGGTCCATAGAATATAGGTGCTAATTTTACAACTGGGTGTTTATCTACACTTTGTAATCTACGTTTTTCTATTCTCAACCAAACATAGTCATCAACTTTGAAATTCATGGCCTGTCTTTTCTTATTGGCTTGTTTTGTATATGATTCCTGGGCTTTGGCAATCATGTCTTTAACCTCATCAAAAATAGTAGCATGCATGTTAGCAATATCATAAGCACTCTGAATTCTATTTGATAAAGATGCAACAGGTGTAGACAATCTATAACCATAAATCACTTCAAACGGTGCTTTCTTTGTAGTTGTGTGTAGTGTATTGTTATATGCAAACTGCAGTAAAAAGATCTAAAATAGTACTGTTAGTGGCTTTTGTTTGTCCATTAGTTTCAGGATGAAATGCAAATGAGAAATCAATCTTTGTTCCTAGGTTAGCAAACAAAGTAATCCAAAAGTTATTACAAAATCTAGAATCACGGTCAGAAATAATAACTTTTGGTAATCCATGATTAGTGAAAACAGTTTTCAAAAACAATTGTGCTACCTGAGATGCTGTTAAAGTTTTCTTACATGGAATGAAATATGCTTGTTTACTAAACCTATCTACAATAGTCCAAATCATATCATGGTTAGCTTTAGTATTAGGTAAACCAGTAATAAAATCCATAGAAATCTGTTCCCATGGTCTTGATGGAATAGATAAAGGCATAAGAAACCCATACTGTTTACCATGATGTCTCTTAACTCTTTGGCAAACCAAACATTCAGAAACAAAGTTAGATACATCAGTGTCCATATGTGGCCAATAAAAATCTTCAGTCAATGTACGTAAAGTAGATATGATACCTCTATGACCTTGATATGGAGGACAATGAATCTCATTCAAAACAAAGAATCTAATTGGAACTGTAACACATAATCTCTTTTCATAAAACATGAATCCATCATTATAAGACAGTGAATCAATAGGAATCCAGTTATTTCCAACTAATTTATTCCAATCCGCATGAAAAGTAATGTCCTGATGATAAGTATCTTTCATAGGAGTTAGAGAATCAAATGATATAACAGAGATATTATGAATGGTCGGTCTTTTACTTAATGCATCGGCCACTACATTTTCTTTAGCTGGGTGATATTGGATAAGGGGATGAAAACTCTGAATAAAAGCTGCCCATTTGATATGTCAGTCAGATATTTGGGGTTGACTAAGTAGATGTCTAATACTTTGTTGGTCAATCTTAATCATAAACTCAGAACCCATTAAGTAATGTTTCCATTGTCTTAAAGCTTGTACAATAGCTAACAATTCTTTATCATATGTGGAATATTTAAGTTTGGATGGTTTCAGTTTACAACTAGAATAGGCTATGGGATGATTATCTTGCATAAGTACGGCTCCTATTCTAGATCTGCTAGCATCAGCTACTAAAAAGAATGGTCTATTAAAATCAGGTAGTTGTAATACAGGAGCATGGGTTAATGCATGTTTCAATAAATCAAAAGATTTTTGTTGATTATCGGACCAATGATAAACAATACCTTTCTTTAAAAGTTTAGTCAAAGGCAAAGCAAGTAATGAAAATTTTCACACAAACTTCTTGTAAAAACTAGCAAGACCTAGAAAAGAACGTAACTCATGCACATTTTTAGGTATAGGCCAATTCAATATTGCTTCTATCTTCTTAGGGTCAACATTAATACCTTCTGATGACACAATATGACCTAGATATTCAATTTCTGTTTGAAAGAACTCACTCTTTTCTGGATTAGCATACAATTGATTATCTTTCAACAACGTGAAACCTAAGGACAGATGTTCATAATGCTCTTTCTCATTTTTACTGAATACTAAGATATCATCAAAGAATACTATAACACAATGCTGATATTTAAAAAATATGCAGTTCATCATTCTACCAAATGTAGCAGGTGCGTTAGTCAATCCAAAAGGCATCACTAGAAATTCATAATGACCAAATTGTATTCTAAATGCAGTCTTAAATATATCAGATTTATCTAATCTCACCTGATGATAACCAGATTTAAGATCTATTTTACTAAATATGACAAAACCTTGTAGTTTATCCATAAGATCATCTACCCTAGGAATTGGATATCTATTCTTTACAGTAATCTTATTTAGGGCACGATAATCAATGCACATACGATAAGTATTATTTTTCTTCTTTACCAACAAAACATGTGCACCAAATGGATAACTACTAGGTCTAATTAATCCTCTATTTAATAATTCCTCAAATTGATTTTGAATTTCTTTATGCTCTATCTGGTTATGCCTATATGGTGCTTTACAAGGTGGTTGTGTACCAGGAATTAAATCTATTTTGTGGTCTTCAGGACGTGAAGGAGGTAGTCCAGGTGGTAGATCTTCAGCAAAACAATCTTTAAATTGTGCAAAGAAGTTTTTATGCCTAGGGTGCATATGTTTTTCTTTAGCTTGAAGTTCATTCACCCAAATTAGATAAGATTTACTACTTTTGCGTAATGCACATTTAGCTTGAGTATGAGTAAGAGTGGGAAAGCATTAGATGCGTGCATACTATACAATGTAATGTTTTTTCCTTGAAATTGAATGTTAATTGAATGTGTGAAATAATCTATGTCAGGATTATGCTGATGACGCCAAGGCATACATAGGATAATATCACTGGACTGTAATGGTACAACTAGAAAATTCCTTCTTTCAGTGTATTCACCAATTTGAATTTCTAAATCATGCACCTCTTGTGTTCCATTATACCTTGTGCCTAAAAATACTGCTTTAATGCGATAATGCGTAGGAACAGTTTGTAATTTCAATTCTTTCACTAACTTTGCAAAAATAAAATCATGTGTACTACCATCATCATGCAAAATAATCTTTTCTTTTCCATGCACTAAACATTTCATTGTCAATAAAGAATGTGGAGTTGGCATACCTGGTAAAGTATCCAAAGGAGTAGTAACATCATCCTCATCTTCCGTAAAGTCAGGCATTTCCTCATGTTCTTCATCTTCCATTGCTCCAAGATAGTTGATATGGACAGGTGGCTTCTTCGATTGGCAATTGGCTGCTAAATGTCCAGGTTAATGGCATTTGTAACACACTATAGGTTTGGCTTTTGATACATTGTTTGCAATGGCAGGAAGTCTAGGAATATTAGGATTTGACTGTGAAGATGGCTTAGGGTTTTGATTGGTATTTGATAGTAAAGCAGGTGGTTTTGTCCAAGACTTATGGAAAGATGATGAAGGAAATCGACTTTGATTGAATCTTCTAAAATTTGAATTGAATTGCTTAGAACCATAGTTACCATTTGCTTGAAATTGTTGTGGACGCTCGTCTCTTCCTCGAAGCTTGTCTTCAGTGTCATGAGCTAAAGAAATTGCATCTTCAAGAGTTGCAGGCTTGAACATATTGACTTCAGCGTAGTAATGACCAAGTAATCCAGACATATACTTGCGCTTGTGAGTCACTTCGGGTACGTCTTCAAGCATGCGTAGTTGGAGTAAGGCATTTCAAAAGCGTTCCATGTATTGGGAAATAGGCTCACGATCTCTTTGCTGAAGAATGTCCCATTGCTTTATGGCTTTTTCATGGAATTGTGGAGGAAGGAAATTCTGCATAAACTTCTTCTTGAAACTCTCCCAGGTAGTGGGAGAATCTATGCTCTTACGAACCACGGTCCACCAAAGAGATGCTCTATCCACTAAATGATTAGTGACACACTTGTTTTTATCTTTTTCAGTGTATGTCTCTTCATGAAAGTAATCATCAAACTAATTGATGAATGCAAGAACAGTCTTTCCATCTCGAGTGCCATTGAAAGTACAGAATTTGAAATTTCTTTTACTTATCTTTGTTTCTTTGTGGATGGATTGAGCTTGGAGAGTCGCATCGATGGTTCGTTTGATAAGATCTTCAGATTGTGGTCCATCTTTGTCGGTAGTCGATCTTTGTAAATTAGCCAATTGAACTTGCAAGGCTTGCCGGGCTCAACTGCATCATAATTAAATCCAATTTTTGTTCCACCATAGGTTCAGGAAGATCGCCTTCAGCCATTAAATCATCCATATTTTGTTCCGTTATCCTGCAAAAATTCAAAAGACCTCACACTCTCAAAATCCAATTAGCGAGATGAGCGTAGCTCAAAGTTGAGCGTACAAGGCTTATAGATTTTTTGTTTGGCTTTCACGGTCTTCAACTTTTGCGGTTGCGGGATTTGAAATCTTCATAAAATCTGTGTATGACCTTCTACGTGTGCTGAAACTGGTTCAGCAAGTCTGCCTATGCGAACAGAGTCTACCACGGATCAACTTTGCAGTTCAGTGCTTCTGCACAGGAACAGTCCTTATGGGAGTTTTTGGCATAAGTCAGTTCTGACTTTTGGTGACTTAATTGACTTGTGGAGTTGCAAAACTTATGAAACTTGATCAACTTGAAGATTTGTGTAACTTGAAACTTGAGTGACTTAGCTTAAAGCTTAGTCTACCCACCATGTCAAATTTTAGGGGGGGGGAGGGGGGACGTTTTCAGCCGACGAAAATTTCGGGATGCTGCCGCCCTGTCACCGATTTTGAGAATTATGGTGCTAAGCTTTTTAAAAGCTTAGTTTTTAAGCTTTTAAGCTTTATGAAAGATATGTAACTTATCTCTGATCTCTGAGAAGACGACTTGATAGAAGGAGATGTTGACGTGGTCCTCCACCTCCTCAGGCCGGTCCTTCGCGATCAGAGGCTGTAGACAGAGGTTCTTGACTGCCAGGAATCCACCTGTATCAACTGTTCGCGATGAGACTGACTGTAGATCTCGATCATTCCAGGAGCTCCGCTTTCACACAAGATGGGTAGTGATTGGAAGCTCTCGATCTCAGCTTCACTCTAATACCACTGATGCACAGATCGGATGCTGTATGCTCGCATGGTGAACGCCGGAAGGTCCCCAAGAACAAAAGAACTCTACTTTTTGCACAAAACTCAAGGTAGAAAAGCATGCACGACATGAACAAGAGACCAATTGGGTGCAATCTCCCCCTATGCCTTGTGTGAGTGCTCCACAAAGCATGTATTTTATGTATTCATCATCTTCAAGCTCAAATAATAGCCCGAATTACAAAATAGCACGCTTTTGGCTTTTGAGTTTGCTTTAGCACAAAATAGAAATAAAGCTAATAGGTGGGCGCCCAAAGAGTCGGGCATACCCAATACAATGTTCAAATACAAATATCATAATCGTGCACCCATGCGCATACAAAAATAATAAATAAATATCCAATGCCTTAATAAATAGGTGCGACAAAGTATAGGCGCCATGCCTAAGGTATGCGGCCATCAAAATATAAGTGATAATTCGAATACACGCTATCCTCCAGTGCTTTCCTCTGCCACTGCTGCTATCTCTACACATCAACTGAAGCATTCACAATCGTTAGTAAAATAATACAATTAAACCGACAAAAGTGAAGACCTAGTAATCTTCAGCTACATAAATAAATCAACTGGTTAGAAATCAATCCTAACCTTAATTTATCACGAGTGCGCACTCTAAACTCATAAACGTTTATTAATTTAATATGTATTTTGCAGAATCACCCGCTATGGAATCACCCACGTACACACTAAATTAATGAAACGCCCGAAAAGGATAAGCGTCCCCATCAACTTCTCACACAAATAATCCACTTTGTGTATGAGCCCCGGTCAACAAAGTTTACGGAATCCACCGTAAAACCTTACAGAATCCACCATGGCACGGAATCTACCGTGAAATATGCCTCCTGGCATCAAACACCGCAAAGATTTGTCCACCAACCTTCAGTGAAGGCAAGATGGATGGTACAAACTACACTTTGTGAAAAAGTTTAAAATCACAACTATCCTTGATTCTTATAAGCTTCTGGAGACGGTGCTAGGGATTGACTCAAAACCACAACCCACCCTTGACCCATCAAATTTGAGTACTATGATTCCTCCAAATGCAGATCTTCTACGGGCTAGGAAAGGAAGGAATGTAGATACCTTGTATGCCTTACTTGCAAGCTGTATAACTTGTAACTAAGGCACACAATGCATCTGTGTTTCTTGTAACTAAGGCACACAATGCATCTGCCTTCCTTGTAACTAAGGCACAAAAATGCATCTACACTACTTGTACAACTTGTAACTAAGGCAAACAATGCATTTGTGCTCCTTCATTTCCAAGCTCATAGAAGATCTATATTTGGAGGAATCATAACAATCTCCAAAAGCACCATCTCCAAAAGATCATAAGAATCAAGGATAGTTGTGATTTTAAAATTTCACAAATTGTAGTTTGTACCATCTAACTTACCTTCCTTCTTAAGGTTGGTGGACGAATCCTCAATTTTTGAATTGTTGGTATAGTAGCATCACTACTTGATGCGCCAACACTGCTACATGATACAATAGATGACATTTCTCCTCTTTGCTAAGATGTGATAAAATGTCATAACAACTTGTAACTAAGGCACATGATGCATACAGGTTTCTTCATTTCCAAGCTTGTATAAGATTTGTATTTGGAGAAATCATAACACTCACATTTAATGGGTTGAGGGTGGATTGTGGTTTTGGGTAAGTCCCTAGCACCGTCTCTAAAAGATCATAAGAATCGAGGTTAATTGTGACTTTAAACTTCTAAAAAGTGTAGTTTGTACCATCTAACTTGCCTTCATTGAAGGTTGGTGGATGAATCCTTAGTTTTTGAATTGCTAGCACAACAATAGCACCACCTGATATACCAAATGCAGATCTTCTAATGAGCTTGAAAACAAAGGAATGCAAATGCATTGTGTACCTTAGTTACAAGTTGTACTGATCTTGGCCATGAGGTGAGGTTTACTAAGACAAGTGTAGAAATTATTAATAGTGCTGAAAAGGTTGTCATCAACAAAGGAGAAAGAAGGAACAACATATATGAGCTAACTGCTCTTATAGCCACCGTTGGTGTAGGCACAAGTAAACTTTAGCATGAAAGATTTGGTCACATTGATTTTGTAGTATTAAAGGAGATGCATAAGTAAGGTATGGTTGCTCACCTACCTATAGTAACTGAAAAAAAGGAACCATGTGAAACTTGTATGATGGGCAAGCAGTAGAGAAAGGCACTTTCATAAGAAAGCAAGACTCAAAGGAAAGGCTCCTCAAGAGTTGGTGCATGTTGACTTGTGTAGTAAAATGCCTACACAAGCCTTGGGAGGATCTTCTTATTTTATGTTGATTGTGGACGACTACAGTAAGAAGATGTGGGTGTACTTCCTTTGTGATAAGGCTCAATCTTTTGGTAAGTTTAAAGAATAGCTAAAACTTATTGATAATCTAACATGGAAAAGTGCAAAGAAGTTTAGAATAGATAGTGGTGGTGAGTTTAACTCAAAGGAGTTTGAAGACTTTTGCAAGAGCAAAGGGATTAAGTTTCAATTGACAATGCCATATACACCTCATCAAAATGGTGTTGTTGAATGTTAAAATTGCACCATTATGGAAATGGCAAGATGTATGCTTAAGGGCAAGGGATGGCCTAACCAATTTTACATAGAAGCTATTAATACTAAAGTCTACATTCTCAATCGGAGTTACACAAAGGCTCTTAAGGGAAAAAATCATCGTGAGGCCTATTCAGGTAAGAAACAATCTATCTCACATTTTAGAACTTTTGGATATGAATATTATGCACAGTTCCAACAGATAAGAGAAATAAGTTAAATCCAAAAGGCACAAAATATATATTCTTAGGTTATAGTGATGAGAAAAAGGCTTACAAATTTTATGACCAAGAAGCAAAGAAGATCATAGCAAGTTGTGATGTGGTGTTCAAGGAGCAGCCACATATAGTGGAGGAGGAGAAAGAAACCCTAGTTACTCAAGCAATAGGTCCAAGTATAGCAAGGAGAACTACAGTTGGTTGGCAGTTTTCTTGAAGAGGAGCAGGAACTATGAATGGATATTTTGATATAACTAGAGTTAACATGGTAAAGTTAGCAAGTTGTCACTAAATTTTTATGCATAGTTTTAGGGTTTTTTGGACAAAGAGACCTCCACAGAAGTTAGTAAAGGAACAAACCCCAATTGAATTTTAGTATATTCACATGGAAAAGTGACAAAACAAAGGATAAATAAAAATGGACAAGGAACGGTCCCATGGACGAAAAGTGGTTGTGTCACTTGTTCCTTGTAGTGTTCCCCCCAATGGCCTTAATGGTAAGGCAAGGGTAAGTGATTTCCTTATGACAATTAGAAAGCTTGTTTACAAGAAAATTTTTAATCATATATATACATAGTATATAGTATAAATAATGTAACACAGAATGGATGGGGTGATAAATGCATCTTGCTAGTACTAGACATGCTTGGAGTATATTCAAACTAGGGTTTTAGGGTTGAAATTAGGCCTTCTCTAGTAAGTTTAGGGTAACCCATGTTAATGCTAAAGCCTCTATCAATGAATCCTCCACCATAGCTTCTCTCACTCATAATACTTATTACACAAAGACGCCCCCGTCTCTTTGCAATCTCAACCTATGCATGTAACAAGGGGCTTTTAAGAAATCTCTAAGTGGAAAATTAGTAAAAGCATGTAATCTTTGTTATGAGTTTCAAAGAAGCCGCTTTAATGATCAATAAGTCTTATGTGATAAGGTTATTTGTGCTACTTGGTGCTTTGTTGGACATGAAGAGAGTTTCATTGCTCCATTTGCTTGGGTTGCTCAAGACTTTATACAACATGACAATTATATGTAGCAAAACATTCTTATTCCTAGGTGCCTCTTTTTAAATGTCAATGACATAAACTCTTCAACAAAGGGTTTAAATAGTTTAACACCCTTCACAAAAGCCTTATTTTTAAGCTCATTCATGAAGACAAGGCCTTAACAAAAAGGAGGTAGAATGTTTGGGATGAAGTCAATCCTAGTTTTAGACTTCTTCCCAACAATGCCTTATGTTTTGAGGCCTTTATGTACATCTAGTCTCGAAATAGTATGGTTCTTATAAAGAAGCCTTACAAAGACCTTATGTTTTGAGGCCTTTATGTACATCTAGTCTCAAAATAGTAGGGTTCTTACAAAGAAGCCTTACAAAAGCAAGGGAATGATTATATGCCCATAATACATTTTGAGAAGACATGAACATGCCACTTTCTATGTGAGAAGTTGTGATATCCTGACTTTAATTTCAAATCTTTTTGACTTCTCGCAAAATAGACTTGAAAGGACTCTAAATCATTAAAAAGAGAATATCTCAAGGAGCAAAATGACCCAAGGATTGAAACCCGACATTTTCCTGGATTGACAAGGACTATAGCCTTCCGCACGAAAGTTACGATGTGAATGAGAGTTGTGAGCCATAAGTCAAATTTGACCAAGCACATTTTAAACTTGGCAAGTAAAATAAATCACAAAGATTTAAGCTTTAAAAGCTTAAAAAGCTTATGAATACAGGAGGAGAAGAAGATGTCGTGAATAGGCTGCCACCCCCCCTTTTTATGGGAAAAAATGGCACTATGAACCCCCCCAATTTTGGTATCTCTGATTCTGAATCAAAAAGCCTGAATTCACCTTCAGTAACTTAGCATTTAACTCTAGCAATCTCCCCCTCTTCTCAATTCGATGAGAGGCTTGGATTGAAGCAAGATCATCGAGAGCCATGCAAATCACTCATGGCATCTCTTGCAGCCTCTTTGGGCCTCAAAGATCAAATCACCAACATCAGATTGCATCTTGAGAGCTTCTAGATTGTTTATTTGCCAAGATACCCTCCATAAAGAGCTCTTCTTCTTGGCTACATCCCTTCCTCTTCAATTTAGCTATAAATAGGAGGCATGAGGAGTAGTTGAGGGCAGTCCAAGCGAGAGAGCAGAAGCCCTTCTCAAGAGTATAGAGCGAGAGGAAATGGGGCAAGAGAAACACGAGGATGGGAACCCTCGTCACAAAGACAAGAAGGATATTCTGCGAACTCTTGGAATCAAATTCTCCATCCCTTCTATACAATTTCTCTGTGGAATCAAGACTCTTCTCGATTTTTCTAAATTCTTGGTGATCACCTTCCCCCATCAATCAAAAATTCCGTCAATCTAATTAGCCTCGAGCTCCTTCGCCAAAAATCCCCTTTTCCATTAGGAGAAATATGGACTCTCTTTTTTGCCCCTTAAGGGGTTTCTCTCACCTCTCTCTCTCTCTAAAAAGAGATTCCAAAATAATATTAGAATAAGAGATCTTCTATAATCAAGCAAATCTCATATTTGTATTTTCAATAGATTTCACCTATTATTTTATTCTCAAACTATAGAATGAGGTCACTTTTTCTCAAAATCCTCATAACTAAAAAAATACAATTCTATTTTGGGTAAAAATAGAACCAATCATTAATATACGACTCTTTAATGCCCTCATGACTTTTCAACATGAAAATATATTAGAATCATTCTCATTCTTCCTTCTTAAAAGGGTGGAAGTGAAAAAACGATATAAAGTGACGTACACATCATATTTTAAGATTATTTTTTACCCAAAGACACATTTTTGACTCAAGAGTTTCCTTGTAAATTTTTATTGTTTTTGGACAAGTATATGCCCATTTTTGGGCATTTCTTTATTCCATCTCAAAGCTCTAGTTTTGTTTGAAATTTTATGTACTCTTCTCCTTCCCTCCAAAATATGGTTTCTTGCATACGAATTCTTCTGAAGCAATACTCAGTATTATCTACAACACTCTCTACCCTGCTACAAGCAATCTCAGGATGGTTTTGATAGCATTTGCTGAAATCAAATAATCTCTATCTACAACACTCTCTACCTTGCTACAAGCAATCTCCCTCCTTAGTATTGTACTACAAGATATTTTCCTCTTCCACACTCTATATTGCAAGAAATCAAGTGATAATGGAGGTATCTTTATTTTTTTAATCTCTATGATTCTTCATAGTTGTTGTTTAATCCTTAAGTGTCAATTCATAAGAGAGAGAGAGAGAGAGAGAGAGAGAGAGAGAGAGAGAGAGAGAGAGAGAGAGAGAGAGAGAGAGAGAGAGAGAAGGGAGGGGAGAAGAGAGAGGACTGTGCGAGATGAACTAGGAAAATAAGTGATAGAGTGACATAGAGTAAATTAGGGTAGAAGATAAGATGATGTTATTGTTCTCCACTAGCCAAGCTTCTGTATAAATGTGTTTAAATATCTTTGATCAATTCTGAGAGAGAGAGAGAGAGAGAGAGAGAGAGAGAGAGAGAGAGAGAGAGAGAGAGAGAGAGAGAGAGAGAGAGAGAGAGAGAGAGAGAGAGAGAGAGAGAGAGAGAGAGAGAGAGAGAGAGAGAGAGAATATTTTGGATAGAACAGAAGATAAGATTGGATGCTGATTAGAGGTAGATTAAAAGTTAAGATTATAGGCAGATTAGGGGTTGATTAGGTTCTATCATGATTGAAATCAAGAGAAAGAGACAAGATCCAACTGGGTAAAAAAGAACACAGATATAATGAATCAAAGAGGTGTAATTGTGTGACTTGAGCCAATCCAAAATTAGTTGCATGCTGCTGGATTGATGTTGACTTGCTGCTCCCAGATATTTAGACGTTCTTGCTATTGATCAAAAAATTGGCATCGACTCCTTAGCTTACTATTAATCAAAGGGGTGTAATTGTGTAATGTTAAAATTGGCATACATTTTTCTTTACAGGATGCAGGTGCAGGACATACCAAGAGAAAGAGAGATATTCACTTTCAATTGGAGGATGAATATGCACCAATGTTCAAAAGAAATGCAAAAAGGGATGATGTAATAAGATACAGGATGCAACAAGAAAGAAATGCAGGGGAAAAAAACATGGACCTTTGGGTTGATGGGTGCATTTATCCACCCGATCCAGTCACTCAAAGGCCACCACAGTTTGAAGGGCTTACATCATTTGTAAAGTTCGTTTGTGAAGGCAATGCAGGATTGTATGGATACACATGCAAACTTGTCACACAAGGATTAGTAGGGGTTCATCAAGCCTTGACAAATATGCAAACAAGATTACAAGGGAATATGCAGTCTTTGATGGAAAATGATAGATTATTGGCTGAGAAGGATAGGGAGAACCAGAGCCTACAACAAGCAATGTCTGTCATTAAAGATGCTATGCAGGCTACACACGTGCAAAATATGGAGTTACAGTCTAAAGTTATGGACTTGGAGAAGAAGAATAGAAACATAAAGAGAAAGCTCACAAAAACTTTGGAGATTGGGCCCACTTTAAAAACCAAAGAAGCACGTTAGCGCATCCAATTAGTTAAACCAATTCACCAATTAACCAAAGGAAGTGGACAATATCATAGACAGATATATGCTCAATTTTCTGCAATGAGAAATATGATCACTCATGTAGAGAATGATACGATTGCCAAAGTCCTAAGCAAGGATATGGTCAAAAATGCATTGGAAAATCATAAATTCAAGGACATTGTAGATGGTGTCACAAGTGAACATCTTAGGGATGTGAGTAACATGTTTACTGCTACAGATGCTTAGGGGTTATGTGACAAGGTGGGAATGAGTTATGAGTCATATAGTATGCTCTATCAACAATTGGATGCAGGATTTAAGCAAGTCTTCAAAACTAAGTGAGTAATGCCTCTACCAAAACCATTTCATGTGAAGAAGGCTCAAAAACAACTAAATGAGAAAGTTTTAGAACTAATTGGTGAGCCAATGCATATGGAAAATACACATATTGAAGTATGGTTCCAAAGAAGTTGCATTTGTATTGAATGCATCCAACAACTTTGTATTGGATATATGTAGGGTTCAAATTGCTATGGTCAAGTTCTACAATATGTCTATGGAAGAATATAGAGGCAAGCTTAAGTTTGTCCTCAAACTTGATGAGAGTGAGATTATTAAGGGACAAAAACTTGAACGTGTGAGTATAATACTTATGAATCAAGCATTGGATCCCAACATCGATGAAAACCATCCTTTATACTTCAGTGTACAATCAGAGAATAAAATATGTGGCTTGTAGCATTTGAAGTACCAAAGGAGGACCTTGAAGTACTTAAAGTTTTTTTAACCTCACTAATATACCCAGTGTTATTCAACATCAAAATAATGGAGCAATTTTACACATCAAGGGGTTTGGGGACTATCAAGTTAAATGGCATCTTGCAGGTGATTTAAAAACATTGAAGTGTATGTTTGGTTTATCTAATACAGCGAGTGTAAAATTTTTGTGCATATACTGCATGCAAACTAGGAAGAAAGGAAAAGATGGAAAGAAAGAATGGCTTGCCAAGGCACGACAACAAGGTGCTCCAACACGTGATCAAAAAGTCATGAGAAATGGAATGCTAGTTCTAGTGGATCCAAACTGGCGCCCTATTTTAGAAATACCACTAACAAGGGTTCACTTTTGCATATTGAATTGTTTGATTAGAATAATTGAGAAGCTAGTATATGAATATATATACTTTGCATACAAGATGCAGCTTGTGTCAGAAGCTGATGCTACATGCAAGAAGGTAGAACAAGTCCTCTATAAAGTTGGATTGCACGGGGGGCAAGTAAAAATAAAAAAGGACGAGAAAAAATCGGCAAAGAGTGGAAATATCCCTTGTAAACCATACTTTGGTGGACCCAAGGCTAGGAATTTTATATCTTCATCTCAAGACGAGGAAGGCAATATACTTGTAAAACAACCAGAGAAGTATGAAGCATGGAAAAAGTTGCACCTTGTTGTTCCAGATTGGAGCAATGGGGGACGAATGAGGATTGCTAAGGCAGAAGTGTGGATACATCTAGATAGATTAGTAGCTCTCTTACAAAAGTTGAGGTTTAGGGATGGTGATGCCAATACATTTAAAGAGACAGTTGCTAAATTTCATAAGTCCATAGTGGAGGCATGGACTACAAATAGTATAACACACTACATGGTCAGCATTGTCACCATTACAAAAAAAGATCATCATTTGGAATTATTTTGTGTTTTTAATATCTCTTCTTGTGCAGCATATACTTGAAGCACATGGTCCATACTTTGCAGATCAAGGAAGTTTGGCAGTATGGTCAACTCAAGGCATGGAACGATCTCATTAGCAAGATTGTTGTGCTTTTCAAAAGGCAACTGATCATGGATGTGGCATCAATGATTCCAATTCTATGAGGCAATTATTACAATGGTGGTATAGGAGACTAGAGATACGATACGAGGAAAAATAAAAGAAGTCCAAAACCTCTCCAGTAGAATTTATAAGTAGGGCAATGTATGAAGTGAGAAAAGCAAGATATGAAAACAACACAGCTAGACAATGCCACGCAGAATGGTTGGCGACCCAAGAGAGAGATGGCAAGAAATGGAGACCTAGATAAAGATAATACTTTTGATGCATTTAGAGTCCACGAGAGAGCATAGGTACCCAGGATATGACACATCAATACTCCTATCATTAACATGAGATGTCTTGCAAATTTTGTTTAAAATTTTGAAGGTTTGTCACTATGTTTTTCAAAGTCGATTTCGAACTATGTTTTTTAATTTTAAAGTTCATTTACACTACAGTAAGTTTAAAAGTTTCGTACTTAAGTCAAGTCTCTCCTTTCATTTTTTCCCATTACTCTTCACTCTATCCTCCACCTTTCTATCCTTCATTATCACAACCATGGCACGTTCCAAGCTTCCTATCAAGAAGGAGCGTGCAAGAGCAAGAGCTCAACACTCTTCTGGATCTAGTGAGCATATTGTGAGTGACAAAGGTCCCTTGGTGGCCGACAACGGTGGCCCTACTACAGCTAATAATGGTGGTGCTACTATGTCCAACAATGGTGGCCCTAGTGTGGTCAATAATGATGGTTCACCATTGTACAGAAATGGTGGTCCACGTGCTCTAGTTGCTCCACCTCCCACTACTGCTCCAGCTAGTAATACATGTCCTCCAACACATAAGAAACGAAGATGGAGACCAAGCACAGCTGTGCTACGTGAGATAAGAAAAATTCCAAAAGAGTGCTAACTTGATTATTCCTAAGGCACCATTCTCTAGGTTGGTGCGAGAAATACTGCAAGATCTGCAGTAAGGGTGTCATCACAAGTTCTTTTCAAGGAACCAGGCAAGGAATGTGGGGCGATGGTCAAGCCAAGCCTTGCTTGCTCTCCAAGAAGCAGCTGAAAGTTGATTGATCTAATGGGTGATTCTCAAGTTTTAGCCATTCATGCCCGACATATCACTATTAAGCCCATAGATATGGTTCTTGTTTGTAGGATCCACAACAACAAGGATGCATTTAATCTTAATGTCAACAATATGCTTTGAGAAGCTACCTTGTAATTGGATCTATGTTTTTAGCTCAGGTTTGGTTGTAGATTGTAAGGAGCTTAGTTTTGGTTTATCTTTCCAATAGACCTTCAAGTATTTGATAGTAGTGGTCTACAAAATGGAGCTAAATTTTGCCTAGCTCTAGTTGTGCTTCATGCAATGCACTATCTACCGTGTATTTCATGGTTTCGTAATGCCAAATCTGATATTTGTTATTCTATTTTGTCATGATTTGCATTATGCATATTTCCAAGTTTCTAATTTTGAAAGTAGTTTTGTTAAGGATAAATTCAATGCACAATCACACACACATCAGTGATCAATTGTACATGGACCGATGCACTATATATTTATTGTATTTAGCGATTTGGCAACACTATATCCGATATGCGATATTCCATTTGACCCATGACTTATTTTTTGTGAGTTTTTAAGTTTCTAATATTTCACGTAGTTTGGTTGACAACACATTTAGTATGCACTTGCGTACACTCGGTGCAGTGGTGAGTTTTTCTGTTATCAGTGAAGTATAATCCAGTTAATGCATTTTCAAAAAATGATTGAACCATCAATTTTATAAATCAAAATCTGGTGAAACTTCACCCACATGATGGGCGTCATAAAAACTCATGGATATTTAAAAATTGACCCCATCAAAAGTCTCTAGGATACCTGTCCGGAGGCTGGTGTCTGGGGCCCTGAATCTGGGGGCTGGCGTCTGGGGCCCTAAATCCCTAGATTCAGAGACCCAGAAGCCAGCCTCCGGATAGGTGTCCTAGAGACTTCTGATGAGGCCTTTTTTTTTTTGTAGTTGATGTACCCTAGAGGAGTCCACATGTAAAATTCCACATCAATAGGATCACTGGTCATATTTTTCCAAAGCCTAGATACATTAATTTAGATTTAAGGATTTTTTGAAAGTTTTGCTGTAAGTTTAAAGTTTCACCTCATTTTACACATTTCACTTTTGAGTTTTGGGTTTTCTCTATTAGAAGACATGGCACGCACCAAGCAAGCGGCCCGAAGACACCCCCCTAGAAATCCTATGCAGAGGCCACCTCCCCCAGCTCCACCACCGCGCCAGTATCGCAAGCATCGATGGAAGCCATGCACAGTGGCTCTTCGTGAGATTTGCCATTACCAGAAGACCACGCACCTCCTGATACCAAAGGCTCCATTCCAAAAGCTAGTGCGTGAGATTATGGACGACATACTCATTAAGAACAGCAGGAGGCACTTCCCAGATGGAATGCGCTTACAACAACCCGATCGTTGGACTGCCCAAGCCCTCCTTGCACTACAGGAACCTGTTGAAGCTTACGTCATCGACTTGTTCAGAGACTCGGTAGGGAGCGTCACCATCACCGATAGGGATTTGCGAATAGTGAGGTTCTTCTAGCGATGGAAGGATAGTCCTCATCGCGGAGGTCAAGACCGATAGAGGTGTACTACCAAAACATATATGGAATTAGCTTTCAAAGAGATTTTGTAAAACCCTAGTTGTAATGGATCCCATGTAAAATGTTATGAATATGAATATAATTTTTTGGCGTGTCTTATTTTTGTTTATTCACTTGTTATTTGTTTTACTTATGTCTTTGAGTTACTGTTACATGCGTTCGAACGAATACATATTGCGCATGAACTTGATAAAGCACTACGTATTAAATTTAGGATACGAATTGTGTTGTGTATCAATCTAATAAATAAACGTAATATTCAAGTAAAAAACAATAATAAACAATGTGTATGACAAACTACATTGCATCCAAATCCAATAAATATCAGTTTTCATTACTTCAATAAAAGATTACAAATTATATTACATTGGTGATGAGATATCATTTGGCACTAAGTACATCTACTCTCTCCTAGGCTTCTTTGAGCTAAACTCCCCATGCTCAGAGCTATTCTTGATCATAGGCAACAACACATTTTTCCCTAGTAGTTCTGCCCTAATGACATTGGGGTCTTCAACACCAGCAACCATGCCACGGGCCACCATGGAAAAAAGTGGCCCAAACCTAGTACTAGAGAATAAGTAGAGGAGCTTCAAACATCGAAGCAATACTACTTTCTCCAAGCTAGAGTTCATTGGGATGGTCTTAAAGGGCCCAGCCTTTGTTAGTACCCTCAACTTCAAGAAGTTCTCAGAAAAAGCCGGAGAGCATGTTTTATGGAATACAAGAATGTCGCTCGTAAGCTGGCTGATATACTCCTTCAATGCCAAGTCCTGCACCCTTCCTTGGTTACCATATCGGCCACCTTGTCTAGATGAAAATTCATCTATATAGACAATGTCCTGCATCACACAAGTTCAGTGTCAGACTCACTGTGTCAAACTCAGTATGCATGGAGTGTGGTAAAGATATATACATCGGATTTGCGTCAAAATTTACATGTAGGGCCCCTAGGGCATCGAGAGTGTAGATTCAGGTCCCCAAACACGAGCCTCCGGTCATGGCAGCTCTGGGGGCTCAATCCTAGCAAAATTTGATGTGCACACTCTCGATGCCCTAGGGGATGTGCAGATTCAGGCCCCCAGATGCGAGCCTCCGGCCAGGGCAGCTCTAAGGGCCCCATCCTGGCAATATTTGATGTGCACACTCCCGATGCCCTAGGGGGTATGCACATCAAATTTTGCCAGGATCGGGCCCCTAGAGCTGCCATGGCCAGAGATTCGCATCTAGGGACATTCATACTCCCGATGCCCTAGAGGCCCTACTGGTAAATTTTGACACAAATTCAATAACATTAATCCGATAACATTACCTTCACTGAATCATCTATCTGTTGTTGTAATGGAGCATCTAGGTCTACTCCTGTAGTTAGGCCACCCTCGTCTCTCTCTTGGGAAGGTACTATGTAGTCGGGTCGATGCCCAAAAATGCTTTATTGCAACTGCTCAAACTCCTCATGTGAGATCTCATACTGTGGCACCGCATTCTTAATCTGCTCTTGGATGCTCACAATGGCAGAGATGTCATTGACACTCGTGCCATCATATCGAGCCACCTCATCAACATGTGCTGGCCCATCTTGTATATCAAAATCTATAAAATCATCAAGTGCATCACGCACCATGACACAATATAGCTCTTCTTCCCTTAGCTCCAAAATTTCTAGTACATCCTACATAAGTAAATATTCCACCCCCTCAATGATGATAGCATGGAGAGAAGCAAGGGGTGGCTCATAGCTTGTCGGCATCTCACAGGGCAAGGAGGTGGGCGCGCAATGGCTAAGCTTTGTGCTGCCTCTACTCTCGGATCGAGTGTGATCTCTACAGGCTCCCTCTCAAAATACTCTAGCTGTGGCCAACAGGGTGTGTCGATGTCTTCCTCACTGTCCTCTTGCACCTCAGTGCACAAAACATATATGGCAAATGCTGCATCGCGCTCGATGAGATCCATTGTGGCATGGTCCTGGGATGAGGTGGGCAGTGCTCTAGCACGGAGATACTGCCCCACATGCATGAGGGCTCGATTTATTACCTTTTCATGGCTTGATCCAGCACGTAAACTATATAGGAAATCTATGGGGACCCATCTGAGAGCAGAGCTCGGAATAGAGCAGGTGAGAGGGTTTGCCGTATCACAAAACGATGCCAGTATACTAGAGCTAGGGTCTACGGCGGAAAGTGAGCTCTCTAGACTCAAGGTCGCGCAAAACCTAGGGTATATCTGATCTCCTATGTGTGCGTAGCATGTGGAGCTAATCCATGGGGCGAAGGCGGGAGTGGTAGCCATGGCACACAAAGAGAATGAAAGTGTAGGGAAGTAGAGAATGAAAGTGAAAATGAGTTTGGAGTTATAGCTTTTATGTATCCAGGGTTTTAAATAAAGGTTCTTTTTTAACGCTAAAGTTTCAAATTAAAACTCTTACCTTAGTTTCTTTATTTCAATACTTTAAAGTAACCATTAAAATTACTCATACAGACAAATGCTTTGTTCTACATTATTATATCCTCGAATATACTTGGATTGCTGAGTATATGCAAGTCTAGCTATAGAAAATATAGAAAATTTTTAAGAAAAGAAATATGAAAGGCCTTTAAAATCCCTTGGATCCAATTTAATATTTAATTTTATGAAATAAATAGAAGAGATGAGCTATAATATATCATTATGCAAAGACAATATTGCATAGGTCATAGAACTCCAACCTGCAATTTAATTATGATTTTAACCAATACAATTGACTAATTACAGTATGTATTATCGCACGCTTGGATCATAGTAAACTAAGATTATCTAAATTGAAAGTACTCAGAATTTTTTTAAAATTTTATATTCATTCTTTATATTTAAAAAATTACAAGGATTCCACTATCTCAAGGATATGTGGAAAAGCACATTGTTTACATGTCATGGATCGCTCACTACGAATCCTGACCTTTCTATCATCTAAAATGAAATAGAGGTTGCAGAGGGGCTCAATGGACATTAATTGGATTTCTTGTCTCAAAAAAGAAATGGGCAAATGGCTCTTTGCACTGACCACAAAAGGATTATGACCATTCCACAAGATAACCACATCTATGAGAGATGTATATGTCTCATCTCGAGTATCTTGATCCAAGCTGATCCACTCCCCTCGCAAAAGTCGCAATCTTCTATATCAAAAGCGAATGCACAAAGTTTGTCTAGTGATAAAATACCTGTAATAAAAACAAAAATAATGGTAAGTAAATGTGAATAACACAACAAAACACAATATTAGTGAGTTTGGGAATCTTTCGATTCTCATTTTTTAAATACTAAAAAGGTGGCACGTGAATAACATACCTATAAGTTTCTCAAAACCATATGATGTGACCTATCATTAGAAAGCACTTGAAAAATAGAATCTATTGAGCTATAGAGTGCTTGATTTGGAGTTATAGTATTCAAGTTATAACAAATCCAAAGATTTGACCACGTGTCCCAAACTTATGGAAAATTTTCACATTTCCCAATATGGTGTTACAATTCATCTAAGCAAGACCTATGTCAATCAAATCAAGGCATTCAAAGTAGTAAAAAAGATTTACCTGAATGTGAGATCAGATTGGTTGACCCTGCATTCAATCATCTCATCAAAATGTGTTCTTTTGACTTGCCAAGGCTCAGCCAATAGCTGACTTATCCGTTCCTCGGATGGACACTTGCATTGATAAGTAATCTTTGTTTTCTTCAAAATATCACATGAACCAAACAAATGTGCAAACAATGAGAATGGAATAAACCAACTAAGATGCACATCTTTGGAGCCTGTGGTGGGTTTCATAGCACTATTGATGTCAGATTTTATCTTGGACTTACATGCTCCTGACAACTCCAAGCTACCAATCAACCATTCACCACTAAATAGTGGTGGCAATGGGACATGCTGCAATCTCTGGCTTTTTACTACATACAATGAATTATAAAAAAAGATATTTTGAGTTGCAAGTTGACTTGCAGAGTTATTATCATAGATCAAAGAACCTATGCCTTCATGCCAAACATGTATCTTGCTACTCAAACATTCCACATTTTGCCATTCATGCAAAGTTGATGGATATAGAGCTGTCAATAAAACAAGATTGAATTAAAACACTGCAAAGATTTTTAAAAACAACTCTGATGCAAAAGAATAAAAAATGATAAAATTTAAAAACTTATTTTTTTGTTTATAATTTACCATGTAGTTCTTGTCGTGTATAGAGATTTGTTTGCATGTATAAACATGTTGGATCAACACTTCTGTTACTGTACTTGTTCCATTGAACACTTTTTTGAACTCTAAAATTTTACCTTTCCAATGTTTGCTAGGGTTTGCAACATCCTTACGCCTGACCTTGAAACTCCCTCTAGTACTTGGGTGCATCAAAATCCAATCAAACTTATAGTACTTATCACAAATCCAATTACCGACATTATCTTTCCTATTGTACCTCCATTGCAAGTATGTTACTGATGTTTTTCCTCCGTGAAGACATCTATAGTAACCAAATACAAAAGTTACCTATCAACGTGTGTATAATTTGCAAATGTTCTCTCCAAATGAAATGAAATTTAAATGGAGCAATTTAAAAAAAACATTGTACCTGCAATTCTTTTCACAAAGAAGCCCAGAGATGTTGAACAAGAAGTTGACTTACAATAAGACCATTGTTTCTTCACTCACTGACAAATTCTTAGAGTACAAAAACAAAAGAAATATCGAGACAAAGCATACATATAACTTACATAGGCTTTGTCCAAATGAGTTGAAACTTAACCATGGAGCAAGAGAAAAAAGTGGCAATATACCTGTGGCTCTATTTGCAAAGAAGCCCAAAGATGTTGAAGAAGTTGAGTTTTTAAAAAATCATTGTTCTCCATCCTCAAAGACTCTAGGAGTAAAAAAACAAAGGAAAACTCAGTATGTATATAGCTTGCATATATTTTGTCCAAACGATATAAAATTTAACCATGGAGCAGCAAAAAAACAAGACAACATACTTGTAACTTTGTTTACAAAGAAACCGTAAGATGTTGAGAAGAAGAAGTTGAGTGTTCAAAATATCATTGTTCTTGACTGTAAGAGACTCCTAGAATACCAAAACAAAAGAAATTATATGTTAGAGAATGCACATAGCTTGCATAGGTTTTGTCAAAACAAGATAAAACTTTAGCATAGAACATCCATGGAAGAGAACAATATACCTGTAAACTTTTGTGAAGAAAATCTTAGGGTTTTGGTAGAACAAGCTCTGCTCTCATAAAACGTGCAAAACTCACTCTGTGTTTGTGTAGAGGAAATGAAATCTCACAGGGTTACAGATAGGGCAAGCAACAATGAGGCTGTAAGATTTCATCAGGAAAGAAGAAGCAGGGAAAGAGATATGATGAATTTGAGATCCGCCTAAGAAAGAGGGGGAAACTAAAAAGGGGAGAAATGAAAAGTCAAACATAAAAAAATAAGAAAATGAAAATTCGAGTCACAAACTTCCAGGAAGTGTCAGCATTGTATTCCCCACATTTCCCCTTATTTTATTGCTGAGGGAAGATTTGGGCCAAGATATGGCTAGAAGATTCACGTTACATGAATCTGGAATCCCAGCTCTCTCATTGGTTAGACCTATATTTCTTTATTCACTCCTTAAGGGGCAAAAAAGAGAGTCCATATTTCTCCTAATGAATCTTGCAATTAAAGACCATGGCCCCGAAGAAGAAAGCTACAAAGGTCGTAGAGGCAGGAGCTGCCAATAAAACTGCGGACACAATTACTACAAACGGAATGATGAGTATGGGGGTTACAAATGAAGCTACGAATACCATCAACCAAGCACCCCTCATGGATCCCCAAGTACTATATTTTATAATTAAGGTAGCTAGTAGGTTACCATCCCATGAACATGAAACAAAAGCTACATTCAAAAAATAAGGTTTTATTCAATTCCTGTATATAATCTTTTAAAAAGAATTCTTAACTGCAAATTCCAAGGGGTAACTTGGGTCTCTGCAAGATGAACCTAAATGAGTACAAGGAAAGTACTGTGACCCTAAAAGATTTAATATTTTTGTTTTGTGTTGATCAAATGAGACCTCTGATGGGCAATCACGCATGCTAATCCTTGATATATAAGAGAACTTGAGATGAAATTATCAAAGAATATTGTTCGCTGACCAAGATTTTCTTTTATTGTGGGCAAGGACCCACGAAACTCCAAAGGGGTTATTCTCAAAAATAAAATTTTTGTTTAGATTCAGTCCAACTAGATCCTGAGATAGGAAGGAAAAATCTGGAAAGACTATTGGAAGGTATTGCCACTTATGCTAATTTTGCTAAGTTTTGCCTTGATGTTATTATTTTTGGAAGGAAAAGATTTATCTTGGAAATAAATTCATTAAAAGTAATGCATTCAAAATAAGACGTTTGTGATTGTAGGTTAGGTACTAATCTTTCCTAAAATCATTAGGCTAAAAGATGGATGACTAAGTACAAATCGCCGACTGAGGCAGTATTCCGGTGAGCACAGAACACTGACTAAGGCAGTGTTCTTAATGGCACTAGACCTCCCCAAGGAGGCCAGCATGTATAAAACCTACTCCAATGGGTTTTTCTTTTGTTTTGCATTAGTGATTATAGACCAGTCATGACACAAAAGGTCTTGTCTTAGGGAACTCTAGTTATCAGGAGGAGGTGAGGATACCAGGGGGCTCTGGTCATAAACTCCTTAGGCTCTTATGAACTGCCAACTACCCTTTGATTTCCAGTCTGTGTCCTAGAAGTTCCAATACTAGTTGGGGAACAAAACTTGGAGAGAATAATACCTTCAATTAAAAAACATTGTAAAAAGTCATTTTTCTGAAAGGAACTATTAAAAAAAGAATTACTTTGCTCTGTTTTTGTGTCGTGAATTAAAGGCATGATACTAATTTGTATGAGGAGATCATTCAAAGAAGCTGTTTTTATATGTTGAACCTAATGTGGTAGGTAATTAGGTAATTAAAAACACTCTCTCGAGGGAAGCGAGAGGATGGACCCTCGACGGCAAATCTAGACCTATGGTTGGGTGGTCTCAATAAGCCGAAACCTTTCCAAAGAAGAAATAAAAAATCACATTTTATAGAGATCAAAGAGCTTGACTTGCATCACTTTAGAACCCTAGGCAGAAGGGATTAAAGTGTCATACTTCTCCCATTCTCTTGAACCCAGCACAATGTAAGTCTTCTTCAGTCAAAAATTCCTATAGGAGATGGAATCTTGAACCATTTAACCATTAGTAATAGATTTGACTAGAAAGACTCAAGTCGATCCTCGTGGGAATGGCTGGAACTTCCACTAGGGGGTAGACTCAAGTGAGCCTAGTTAGCAAACTCTGAGAGTTTCCATAAAAATCCCAGATGGCACTTCCTAGGACATCTCTTGATGGACTACTAAGAATGTAGTGCCAAGGAAAGCTTAGATAGGCACGTTAGAGAAGTCCCCATGACATACTTTTACAACATATATGAAAAATGCGGGTATCCATCGAAAATTTTGTGCAAACCCTTCTAAATCAATATCATTCCCATCAACGATCTACATTTAAACTTCATGCTTGGATTGCATATGTATTAATAAAGGAAGAATGTGAATGTTTATAATTACATTTGTATAACTTTAAAAATGCCCAATCCCTTGTGTTTTGAGGCCTTTATGCACATCTAGTCACAAAATAGTAGGCTTCTTATAAAGAAGCCTTGCAAAATCATGTGAATGATTATATGCCCATAATACATTTTGAGAACATGCCACTTTTCTATGTGAGATGTCCCCATGACATACTTTCACAACACATATGCAAAGGACACCTATGTCAAAAGTTTAGGTGCAAACCCTTCTAAATCGATATCATTCCCATCAACAATTTGCATTTGCATTTCGTGCTTGGATTGCATATGAACTAATAGAGGAAGGATGTGAATATTTTCAATTATTAATTGTTGAGTGTTAAATGGATGTTTCATATAAAATTTGAATAAAGAACCAAATCTTTTTCATATATTCAAAGTAGGTGATTTTTAGTTGGAGTCAAGTGCACACAAATGTTTCCAATATTTATGCATTTTTTATCCATGTTTTCATTATTCAAGTGGACAATGGCTTGTTCAAGACAAGTGCAAAGCATTATCAATGCAATTCCAAACAAAAGAGGTGCAACTACATGTGGATGCCATTAACCTCATCAAGGTACATGGTTACTATCTCATCACAAATAGCATTTAAAGGATCTTATCTTTGAGGTAGCTCCCCATTGAAAATTGCTAGATCTCAATCTACTTCATTGTCAACATGATCTATGGCCATGTTGTGCAACATACAACACACAACAATGATATTGGGGACTTTCTTCAACATCAGGGTTTTTGATGACCCCATTTAGGATTTTCCAAACATTTTTTAGCCAACCAAAGGCTCATTGGACAATCATTCGAGAGGATGACAATTGAAAGTTATATTGAGATTGTGATAGCGAGCATGGCCCTTGAAAAGGAATTAGCAACCATGACAAGTGGTAGAAACCCCCATCTCCTATTATGTACTCTTGGATGTTGTAACCCCATCCAAAAAAGGTTGGCCCATTTAGTTGATTATTAGCTTGTGCCAATCAAAAGAAGGAGCTATTTTGCAATACTCTTCTGTCATTTTTTAGGCTAGGGAAACCTCCATACTCATTAAGGAATCGCAAATTTGCATCAACAATCCCTTGCAAGGTCATGGACTAGTTTGCTTTACTGTTATGCCAGTTGCTTGCAAGTTCATTTGCTAGTCTTTCCATTGTGATATGGGTCCAACCAATCACACCCATGCAATTAGGGAAGCCTTGAAATTTTTCCCTTCCATCTTTATTTGATTGTATCTTAGCAAACATAAAAATCCATTGGATGATGTCCTTGAGATGGCAAATCATAGCTTCTATGAAGTTGTTTACAAATTTTAACAAAGTGGACAATCCACACCCAAAATGCTCCGACACAAGTGAATATGAACAACCGGTTGCAAGAGCAATGGCAACCTATCTTTCAATTGGGAATACATAACCTTTTTTAGTCAACAAAGACTCCAAAATCCTACATTGTCAAAGAGCATGTGCAAGCATCGTGAGAAGTTGGGAAAATAAAATTGGGGATATGAAAAAAAATTTTGAAATAGCATGTGATTCTCCATGCACCAAGTACATAATTTGTCCACTAATGGGATGGATCAAGGTTTTATATACTAATCAAATTGAATTTTATCTAAATTCACATGGGAAGACGAAGAAACAAGATGGGAAAAATGTGCCATATTGGGGAAGAACATGATTTGATGCTCAAAGTTGAGCATTTCCAAGTCCTCCCTAAAGGTTGAGAGCATCCAAAGTATTTGAAGTTGACAACCCGATGTGGATTGCAAGTTTGTGAGAGACAATATTATTATTGTTTAACTAGTCTACTTATATAGTAAAATTTTACTACATCAACAACTTGGAAATTTTGAAAGTCCCATATAGGAATATTCTAGTAGATCACTAACTTGTAAAACATTCCACCTTGACTGGTTGAGACTTTTTCTACATACTTTGATACGTATCTAGAAAATTTCTCTTTTTTTACTATATGGGAATTTGTTTAAAGTTCATTGTGTACCTTCCTCTCCATCAACCCTATCCTCTTCAGCAAATTGATCTACCTTCCTCTCCACCAACCTCCATTTCCCTCTCCTTGATAGGAGATAACAATGCTTTCACCCCCTATAAGCTCATGACACCTCCATCTTTGTATTAAGGTTCAATAGTCCTAATGAATATGTTTTTTAATAATAAAGGCATTGTAATAATAAGCCATGCTTCTTTTCACTATTTTTTCTATTTTCTATTATGTTTACATTAGATACATTCTAGTTTTTCTTAGGGCTTTGATTGTGCTATGTCATGATGCCCAATTTTATTTCTATCCACAGAGCTCATGGATGACCATTAGTTGTGATCTTATTATTCTTCATTATGAGTGATATAGTAAAATTTTTATATATAAGAAAACTAGTTACAATCATGCATATGGCAGAAAATTATCCTATATAGTTAAAAAATTAAATTAAAATAATTGAAAGAATTAAATGATAATATTCTCATTAATAAAGAGATTAGTGTAGGGGATACAAATATCCTCAACACTCAAAGGTCTTTTGTGATTTTTTGTGACAATAATTTTCTCTCTATAAAGTAACTGATCCACAATAGACTTTCTCATGGCTAGCGATGTTTGCTCATTGCATCCTCCTAAAAAGCTAGGGTCTCTCTTAATAACATTGTATATAGACTTTAATGACACATATAGCTCTTCAATGGATTGGATGTCTAAGCATTTTAGGAGAATCATCTCTTTGTCTTCCTCTTCAAAGGCATTAACAACATATATTAAAAGAAAACAACATAAATTAGTGTGCTACTATATCATTACTTAATTAGATACTTCATTATTTTAATATTTCATAACATTAAGTTACCGATGAAGTTCCTGATGACAATTCAATATTAGAAGAATCCACATTTATAAATGCATCAATATGATTCAAAGCCAATAGTATAGACAAGAAAATAAAGTTAACAAAATAAAATCATGTTATATTTAATAAAAATAAATGCAAAGAAGTACATTATTTTTTCTTTCTTTTTTCCCTTACTCTCCATTTGGTGTTGCTTGCTCTACTGCATTTTCTCACTCATCTTATCATAACAATTTTGTAATTAGATATGATTTATTAATTACATTTTTTTAATAAATGATTAAAAGATGGCTAAGCATACCTTTCATACACGAATACTTTTTTGTACAACTTGAATCTCCTCAAGATCTTGAAATGTATCTTGAGGAAGAGATTGTTCACTATATGAAGCCTACCATACAATAAAAATAAAATATCTTTTCATTTAAAAGTACAAAAAATCAAGAAAATGAATATATATATATATATATATATATATATATATATATATACATACATACATACATACATACATACATACATACATACATACATACATACATATATACACACACACATATATATATATATATATATATATATATATATATATATATATATATATATATATATATATATATATATATATATGTGTGTGTATATATGTATGTATGTATGTATGTATGTATGTATTGGAAGTAGAAATTGAAAGAAGGGGGTGGGCCATTATTTTGTGATTCCAACTAATACAAGCAAGAAAATTGAAGTCAATATCTAAAACTCAAAATTTTAAACATCAAAATATATTAATAAGTGAATGGTGTACATACATATGATGTACTATTTTATGAAAAAATACATTCATCTTCCACCATATGCTGCGGATAATGCACCTCACCATTTTTATCCTAAGATTTTAGAGAAAATACACATGATGAAAGGTAAATATATATAAGAACCTTAAGGAGAAATTATAATAAAATATAATTTTAATTATTTTAAAAATGTTACAATTGAGATGAAAAAAGATAAATCTTATCAATTTGCCTTGTATATCTTTTGCTTAAAGCTATGATTCTCCTATAAGGAAAACATAATTGTGTCCATTAATATCAATTTCATATATACATAATCTATATTAAGAAATGCTCAATAAATAGACAACTTACCAAAGATATATCCATTGGAGATTATCCTTTCGTCTTGAGTTTCTTTCTAAGATTTTGAGCAATAGATAGATAGTACAGATATACATCCTCCTTCTTTCAAAGATAAGTAGCACCAAGAAACTCAAGGGGTAAAATTTGATCATATTTTTTTATCTATGCTCTTTTTTTTTGTCATCTTGATTATTATGAAACCGTAGATCCTTGCCAAACTCATGGCTCTTAACCCAATTGCACACTTTTCTGTGATTAGCACAATATCTAACATTCTGTGTATCTCTATAGTACTTCAGTAAAAATGGTTTTCCAAACTCATATTTGTCTTCTCGACTAATCTTTTTAGGTGATTTGAAAATTTGGTCATGTGTAGGGCTCTTCATTAAAGGCACATCCCCTATCTATATACTATTGATTTGCTTTTGAGGTGGTAATTGGACTCTTTTACTTTGTATTGAAATTGGTTTAGCTATGCTCATTATTTGTTCACAACTATCTATGTTTGACTTCAATTCCTCAAATTTTTCTTGCAAAGTGATGATGGTATGCACCATTGAATCTAGAGTTTGTTGACTTGGAGAGGCCATGAGAGAAGCTAAAATTAAATTGAAAAAATTATGTCAATATTCAACCGACAAAAAATCATTTCATTCTTTATAAAAGGACATAACAATAATCTCTCTCTCTCTCTCTCTCTCTCTCTCTCTCTCTCTCTCTCTAAATGAATTTCTTTTAATCAATTATTTTTTAATATTTAAAGAAAATAGTATATAGCAATACAAAATATAGTTATTTGAATCATAACTTGGGGAGGCCATGAGACAAGCTAAAATCAAACATAAGATTTTATATGTTAGTATTCATCAAACAAGAAATTATTTCATTTTTACAAAATTAGGACATAACATAATCTCTCTCTCTCTCAAGTCCACTAGGATCCAACCTACACATGACAAAACACAAGCTATATCCACGAAAATATGGGAAATGGACATCAAACTCACCTCCCAACCATAGGGTGTCAAATGAGCTCACCCGTGAGCTTGGGAGCTAGTAGCATATTGGGTCGCCACCAACCCACACTATCCTAGTATACAAACACCCATATATAAAACATAATGACATGCACAATAGAGTAGTGATGAGACAATGATATACATTGTGACCAATGCTACTAATACCCATTTGGATGTCCAAGAATGCAACACAAAGAAGTCAAGATGCTTCATGTGATCTCTATACTTAGTATTGGAACATCTATAGAATCTCCAATTGATGATGTAACTCTCCTTCCCTTTGTAACTTCAAAGTTTGATAGTACCGTAGTATACAAGTGTAATAGAGTAAAAGTGCCTTAATGAATTAGCTAATATTTAGCCTACTAGGGTTAACTATAAAAGGCTAAGTTGTAACTAGCCAAGGATCTTTTTGCCATTTTACAACATTTCATTTTTGAGGCTTGATGTCAAATTGATTGCAAAAATACTACTCATTGCCTACTTAACTTGGATTTTTGTTGGATGATTGAACATTGATACTAAAGGATTGAAATAATGATGAAAATGGTAAGTGGGAATATTATGGAAGGTAGTGAGTCACTACAAAAGAGTAATGCCCTATCTATAGCCCTTTCAATTTAATCATTTCCCAAATACCCACTTGCATTTCATTGAAGAATTTAAAGGCTTTTCAGTCAATGCATATCATCCTTATTTGATTAGCCATTGGAATGTACTTGATGTTGATTCCTGTGAGGAAAAAGTGGATGTCAGGCTAGTCGGGAAGACAATAGTGAGATGACCCTCCCTTCCCAATTATGACCCTGAAGGGGTGCACAACCTAGCTTGAGGAGGAACTTTGCACACCCCTCTTGTCTCGGAGCCCATGCAATTTTCAAATTTAGGTGATGTACATTCCCCATTGTCAGACTTTGATAGTAGCACAACATGATCATCCCTATTTAGAGTACCCCAGGTGGTTAAGGTGGTCTCAGTTTTATAGGTATTTATAGCATGTACCTACCAATCTACAGGTTGTTATTGAGCCCTACAGGTTTCCCCATAACCCTTTTCAGGTTACTACAAAGGTTTACAATGGTTTCTTCCACTTAGGGTACTCCCACATGGTCAAATAGGGTACTTACAGGTTGTGCACAAGGTGCAAGAAACTTCTATTCATAATGGAAAATTCAATTACAAAAAATTCTATCCTAATCCATATTGGAAACTTGATAGATCCATTTGAAGAGGGGATCCTAAGCTTTGATTTGAATCAAAAAATTTGTCAATCCAATATCAGGATCTCAATTTATTCCTAATTTACTGTTAGTAAGTACACTGAGACAACACCCAATAGTACATAGGGAACACTGTTTATCATTGTTCCACCCAAAGTGTCCAGCCTAACTTGATATCTTTTAAAATCTGGTATATCCCCATATAATAAGCTTCCCATAGAGCTATTAAGAATTGGATTAGTGCTATATTTTGAGAGAAACATGGGATTTATTGGCAAATTATCTACTACTACAACATTGTCTTCTAATGGCCAAGAAAGACCCCATTACTGAAGCATTGAATGGTGGTGTCACGAACTTCCAAGAGGATCAAAATTACTCAAATGAAGCCAATAATTTTGAGCAAATAGATGAAGATTTAAGTATTGGAGTTGCTTACAGCACACACCAAGAGAAAGGGGTGACACACATGAAGTATATGCAATGAGTGATTACCTATTACTGTCAAAAAGAGTTGGGACATGTGAATGAAGGCCTTTCTAGGGATTTGAAGACTTTTAATGAAGGTTTAATACATATGAATCAAGTTTTGTTGCAAGGGATGGAACAAGTAAACAAGGGTATCTCTAATCTGCAGCCACAACAAAGCAAAATTTATTTATTCCAAGAACTCATTTTAGTCATAAAGGAAATTGGGAGCAAGCCACAAAGGGAATCTCAAACTATTGAAGATCCACATGCAACCCCTCTTGTTGAAAATCCTTCCCATCCAAACAAAGAAAATTCTCAACCAGCTATACATACTTTTGAAAGGGGAGAACCATCTAGAGTGAGGGATAACCATCACCCTTCACAAATCCATGGCATTCATACCACAAGGCCTCAGTTTAGCAGCCCAAAAGATAGTCTTAGATATGAAGGGAAGCAAGACAACAATCGATAGGATGATGATTATTATGGATGTGACCCCCTCTACAAGTCTTTTTATCATTAGCTCTCTAATGTGCAAAAAGAAAATGCAGTCAATAATCAAATTCATGAAGGTGGAAGAAATGATGAGAGAATATTGGTCCATGATCTTTCAAATAAAGAGCATGTTTCAAACAATCAACCCTCATCTCATGGTTTTAGGCCACCTACTTTTAGACAAAACTCTTGAAAAAAAGATTTATAGAAGCAACATTCTTATGGGCAGCCATCTTACAATGAAAAGGAGTATAATAAAAAGATCAATATCATTAATTTCAAAGGGGATAACACTTCACCTTTGGAGTGGGAGAAATGGATTACTAAGCTTAAATTGTACTTCACCCTTTATCATAGAAGTGAAGAAGCCAAGATTTATTTCGCGGCTCTTCATTTTGAAGGTTACACCCATACTTAGTGGTGCTACATGCACAAGATTGGGCAAAACGTTCTCACTTTGAAAGAGTTCAAGCAAGCAATGATTGATGTTTTCATTTTCCCTTTGGAAAAAGAAAGGCTCCAAAGAAGATAGTGCGCATGTGTTCAAAGATCCGTTAGAGACTACTCTAACACCTACTTAAATCTCCCCATATACATTGAAGGCATTTAAGATTTTGCTAAGCTAAATAAATACATTTTTGGTCTTGACCCTCCCCTATCATCGGATGTAGGAGCTTAATAATCAAAGACTTTACATGAGGCCATACAATTGGCTGAAAGATATTCCTTGAAGTACAAGAGAGATGCAGAAAATTCTAGCAAAGAAATGTGGATAATAATTTTTCCAATCAACCAACAAAATATGGGCAAGTTTTTAGCCAATCAAGAGACACATTAAAGCAAGAAAACACGGGTTATAACACTAAAAATAGTTATAATAGTAAAGTGTCAAATTTGCTACTATTTATGCCTCTAAACAAGGTGGAAATTATGCACAGAAATAGGGGCAAAATTTTAGAAATATGACTGAGACAAGAGGCAATTTTTCAAGAGTTGAAAATGCTCCTAAATTGTCCCAAAACAGTTCTAACAGCAACTTCCTTCCTCACAATAAGCTTAGAGAAATGCATGCTAAAGGACTATGTTTCAAATGTGAGGAGAAGTGATCACATGACCATAAGCTGAAGCGCAAAGCCAAGGATTCAAAAATCAATATGGTGATCACTTAAGATATTGAAGTTGAAGAAGAAGAGGAACATGAGGGAAATCTACTACATATTGATGCTTACCCAATGGTCGATGAAGTTCGTGAAGAAGAGGATGCCACTAACAAAGGATTCTATGATCCCATGGATGGCTTTTCACTTTGATTCAGGTGGTACTCATTCTTCATTGTGTACTATTTCACATGATGCATGGACCGTATGCAAAGGGGAAATACACTTAGACTCAAAGGTATCATTAATGGCAAGGATGCACATATTTTAGTTGATACGGGTAGCACATATAGCTTCATTAATATGAAATCTTTGAACAGGCTGAAGTTTCTACCCATTAACAAGGAATCCTCCTTGCGGATACAAGTTTCCAATGGTACATATGAGTCTAGTAAAGAAGTGTGTCCATGTACTTCAATTGAACTATCACCCTCATGCACAATATAGGTGGATTTGATCACTTTGGATATGGGGCCTATTTACATTTTTATTGGATGCAATTGGCTAAAAACCCTTGGCAAATTTACTCTAGATTTGGAGTAAATGCAAATGAAATTTAATTAGCAAGGACAGCACCACATAGAATTGAAAGGCATAGACCATAAACATATAAAACTCATCTACATGAAGAAATTGTGAAAAGAAATCAATGCCAAGTCATGTATCTTCACTCTTTTTCTTACAAAAGTAGATGAGCAATCCTCAAATCAGCCATCTTCTTCTACAAAGAAAAGGGATCCAAGATTGGAAGAGCCATTGGAGGAATACAAGGATTTATTTCAACCATCATCATCTTTACCTCCAAAGTGAGAGGTTGACCATCCTATTGATTTGTTGCCCAAAACAAAGCCCATAAACAAACCTCCCTATCGCTTGTCCAAGTTTAAGAGGGAAGAAGTGGAGCGACAAGTCAAAGAATTGTTGCAAATGGATTTAATTCAACAAAGTCAATCAATATTTGCTTATCCCATGCTCTTAGTCAAGAAGAAGGATGGATCATTTCGCATGTGCATGCATTATTGGGATTTAAACAAGTCAACGATCAAGAATAGGTATCTTATTCCCCAAATTGATGGTCTTTTGGATGAACTTATAGATGCAAATATCTTTACCAAAATAGATATTCGTTTTTGGGCTATCATCAAATTGGAATGAAGGAAGGAAATGAGTTCAAAATAACTTTTAGGACTGAAAGAGGGTTATACCACTTCTTGGTTATGCCATTTGGGCTTTTCAATGCACCTGCTACTTTTCAAGCCCTCATGAATAAAATATTACAGTCCTTCTTGTTCAAAATAGTCCTTGTTTTCTTTGATGATATTCTCATCTATAGAAAATCCAAGGATGAGCATTTGAAGCATATATGAGGGACCTTTAACACATTACAAAGACACACACTCTTTGCCAAAATGACAAAGTGTTCTTTCATGGAAGATGAAGTTGAATACTTAGGTCATGTTGTGGGAGAGCAAGGCATTAGAGTGGATTCCAACAAGGTAAAACATATTGAAGAATGGCCTACTCCTACGAATGCAACCTCTTTGAGAGGATTCCTTGGGTTATCATCCTTCTATAAGAGGTTCATCAAGAATTATGCTCATGTGGCGGCTCCATTGACAGATAGACTTAAAAAGAAGGCTTTCTTTTGGGACTCCATCACCGAACAAAGTTTTTTATGAGTTGAAATCTCTTTTAATTTCAGCACATCCTTGTATGCTTAGATTTCTCCAAGAAATTTATCATATGTGCGGATGCTGGTGGAAGAGGAATTAGGGCTGCAAGACCATGGAGTCATAGCTTATGAAAGCCGAAAGCTTGATGGCAAGGAGCGTCAATTACATGTTTATGAGCAAGAGATATTGACAATATTGCACGCTATTAAAAAGTGGCATCATTACATATATGACAGCCATTTCAAGGTAAAAAACGATCATCGTGTATTGAAATACTTCCTTTCACAACCAAATTTGTCTCCCAAGCAACAAAGATGGTTAGCTACTCTTCAAGGATATGACTTTGAGATATCTTATATAGTTGGAAAAGACAATGTGGTGGTGAATGCCCTATCAAGAATGTGGGCATATTCTATCTCTATCATTTCAACTGTGCATAAGGATTGGATCCATGACATTCAAGAAAAGTGTTTGCTTTGATAAGCAAGCATCCAAAATGATGAAGGAATTTTAGCAAGGCAAAGGAGAAGAGTATCCAAATTATAAATGGCATAATGGTCTTTTATGGTATCAAGGACGGGTTTTCTTGACTCCTCAATCGTCTTTCAAAGACTACATTTTGCGAGAGATGCACTCTTCACATTTAGCATGACATCATGGTTTGTTAAAAACATTTGATAATATCCATAAGAGGTTTTATTGGAAAGGTATTTGGAAAGATGTTAGAGACCATGTCATGAGTTGTGTTCCGTGTCAACAAAGCAAGGATTCCATGCTTCTATCCAGTGGTTTTCTTCAGCCACTACCTATTCCTCATGGAAAGTGGACTAATATATTAGCATGAATTGCATAACGGGATTGTCTACAACAAAACATGGGTGGAATAGCATTTATGCTGTGGTAGACCGATTGACTAAATCAGCTCATTTTATTCAAACAAAGGCTCAATTTATAGCAAAGAAAGTGGATGATCAATTTATGAAATGTGTCTTTAAGCTTCATGAGATGCCAATGAAGATTGTGTCCGATCGTGACACAAAGTTTATGGGCAACTTTTGGAGGATTTCGTTCTCTTCTATGGGGACTATTTTGACTCCTAGTATGGCTTATCATCCACAAATGGACTGGCAAATTGAAAGGGTCAGTAAATGGCTAGAATTTTACTTGCATTATTTTTTCCATGACAAAAAATGCATGGGACCATTGGCTTCATCTTGCAAAATTTTGTTATAATAATGCTCATCACATGAGTATTCGAATATCTCCTTTTGAAGCATTATATGGCTACAAGGTTCAAGTGCCTTCCACATTGTTTCATGATGATATGAATCCCACTCAAGAGACTATAGATGAGAAAAGAAGACATGTGAGTTTGATAAAGGTGAATGGGTTTTCTTGAAGGTTCCAAAATTCTGTTATGCTTCTCTTAAGGGAGGGCATAATAAACTTACTCATAAGTATTATGGTCCATACCAAATCATTAAGAGAGTTAGGGATCTTGCCTATCAACCTAATTTACCTTCAACTACATGCATCCACAATGTGTTTAATGTATCTCAGCTAAAGAAGTATGTTGGCCCTAAAATCCAAGTTCTTGAAGAACTACCTGCCCTTGATGAAGATGGTTTGATCATTTATGAACTTGAAAAGATTATTGGTAAGTGGGAGAGAGTTCTAAGGAATGGAGTTCTTGTGGAGTATCTTATTAAGTGGAAGGGTTTGCCTATTGAAGAATCTTCTTGGTAGCATGGTTCATATTTGGAAAATTTTTCATGGCTTCTTCAAGAGGATAGATCATTCATTGAATAGTAATCAGCTTGCTATAATAAGTTTCTATGCTGAAATTAATTGCTTTATCTTCTGAATTAAAATTTGATTTAGATGTCATGGTTGGATACTACATATTGTCCTCTACATTTCTATAGTTCACGCAGGGAAATTGGACACTTCTACTTCAAGACATGGCCTGATTTGTACTATAGCCTGTTTTGGACAGCCCTACAGCAATTGTTCCACTTACATGGTTTTTCTTCATTGACTTATTTGGTATTCTTCATCATGGACTCCTACTTCAACATTGACTTTACCTATTTCAAGCTATCTTTGTACTCATTCTTGTATCTTGTTCCAAATTCAGCTTTGAGGACAAAGCTCTTCTAGGTTGGGATGGCTTATAATAGAGTAAAAGTTCATTAATGCCTTAGCTAATATTTAGCCTACTAGGGTTAAGTATAAAGGCTAAGTTGTAACTAGCGAAGGATCTTTTTCCCATTTTACAACATTTGATGTTTGAGGTCTCAACCTCCCACCATCTAAGAGGGTGCAGACTCTTTGCCACCAAAGCTTGGGGTGCATACTATGCTGCAACCTCTCATCACTTGATTCTCAGTCATTCATGGTAATATCATTTCATGCCTAGTCACCATGGCTACCCCCCCCCCCCCCCCCTTACATGGTGACATGGCCCAAGAGATTAGCTCATAGGTAGCCAAGTCATGTTGAAGCTTGAAACTTTATATCTTTGGCAAGGGTTTTTACAAAGAAAATCCACTAAGGGAAAAATAGAGATCCACTATGGAAAAAGCATATGAAAGATGCAATGAAAATTCTTTAGGACAATCTATCAAAGTTATTGATGGTAGCGGAAGCATCTTCTTCTTCTTCTTTCACGAACTAGTTTTGGTGGTGATCATTCTGCATCTACTGTGCTCTTTTCTTGTGGAAACATTCACAGGCTATATGGCCCATCTTGCCACAATAATGACATATAATCCAATCCTTATTGTTGTTGGTGTTGAGTCCTCGACCATGGCCTTTTGCTCCATAAGTGCCCTTGGTGTACAAGAGATTGTCTTTGATGGTGTGTTCCTTGCTTTTAACTTTGAGTTCTCCATCAAGTAGTGGGTGCTCAATATCTTTAAGTGAGAGACTTGGAACATTACTTAGGGTGGACACAAGATTCTCATATGGATCATTATTAACACTTGCAAGCATTACGTCTATTGCTTCATCTTCATCAATATTCTTCTTAAGAGTTGCAAGATGGGTTTTTAAGCTCTTGAACTTGTTAATGTATATGGTCATGGAAGCTTATATCTAGTTTATAAAACTGCATGAGTAATTTTACCTTTGAATTCTTTGCTTGGGTACTAAAGATCATGTCAAGTTCCTCCCAAGTAGTTCTAGCATCTCTAATGCCAAAGACATAATGCAGCACATCATCACTTAGTCCCCAGGCAATGATGCCTAGCGCCTTGTTATTCATCTTCTTCCATTCTTTTGGTGGAGCTACTGCAAGGATCCCGCTTTCTGAATCTTTTTCCTGCCATCTGCATCACCTTCATCATCTTCAAAGAGATCCTAGAGGTCTTTCCTCATGAGGTGGTACATGGTCTTTTCCTTCTAGGCATGGAAGCCTTCTCCATTGAACTTTGCTATTTATTCGAGCTCTGCCATTTTTTATCAGCAACAAATCAGCTAGCAAAAGAGTTGTACTTTAATGTGTCAAGAGACACAAGATGATTAGTGTTTAACAACACTACATGAGTATTAAAAAGATACTATCTTGGAGCTCAATGTTGGATGTTGATACTTGATCTTCTTCTTGCTAGGTGATGCTTTGCTAAAAATTCAGTGCTCAATAAGACTAGAGTGATAGAGTCTTCAATGGATTGAGAGGAGTAAGAAAATGAAAGGTTTTATGACCTTGAGGGAACTTGGCTATGGCTGTCCTTTTAGGGTTTTAGGACAGGAGCCTGGTTTTTTACTTATTGTGCTTAGAGAGATGGCAATTTGGGAAACTCTCTGAGTTGGAGAGAGCTTAGGTATGGCTCTTTGAAAGCCCTATGGTTGTAAGATAGATGGCTTTGGCCAGTGTCAAGCTCTTATGTGATACAGAGTAGCGCCTTGAGTCGTTAGGGAACAAATCCCTAGAAGGAAACAAGTTGAGATATGCTTTGGTTTGAGAGATCCAGAAGCTCAAAGTTATGTAGGTGTTTTTTTGGCTATGGCAAACACAAGGTCAAGTGGAGATGGAAGTGAGAAATGGAACTCTTAGATACTTACAAGATATCTCTTAGATACTTATTTTACTAGTTATAGCTTTATATATTTTTATCAATAAAATTAAAAGCCCAATTTAGATTCAATACTTCCTACATGGTAGCTTGAAAGTTTTTATACATTTACTAAGTAACAGCTATTTTACTAGATGTATTTTCATTCTTATCTAGTAAAATCGAAAAACCTAGTTTAGATATGGAAATCCCTTACTTACTAACTAGTAAAATTCATTCATTTCCTAAATGTGGGTATTTTTACTATCCAGGTATTGTGTCTAAAGTTCCTTATGGTAGGTGAGACGTGAAGAGGGCAGAGTTGTGCCGGAAGGCAGGTCAGTCATGAATGAAGTGGGGCTCGGGGCCGAAAGGACAGTCGTGAGGAAGGTTGTGGCCACTGGCACGTCAGTCATGAAGCGGGGCTAGTGCTGGCAGGCCAGCAGCCATGAAGAGGGCTGGGCTGGGCTGGAGTCTCTGGTACCGAAAGGCGTGTCAGTCGTGGAAGAGGGCGGGGTTGAACTTGAAGGCAGAAGCTGGCAGCGCTGAGGGTGAGAAGGCGAGGGGGTTCGAGCTTCGTGTGTTTCAAACAACCCCACCTGAGTGAGCTATCAGGTTGGCGACATGGGGCGCAATCCGCGCCGGAAGGCGGCGATAGTATCACGCCAGACGTTTTGCCAGTTCGGGTGCAACTCTGTAGACTGCTCACGGGAAGGCGCTCTTACGGGACTTTGAATAATAATACATTGAAATTTGACATGGCTTTCCACATTCCAATGATTGCCCCCTCATACCTTCACGATTTCCTGGTTTCCTGAAAACCAGCCGGTAAATTTCCATCTTTTCGGGAAATAATGCCGTCACCTTTTTGACCGCCGCCACGCAATGCCAGCCAGTGACGCGACTCCCAACCTCAAGCTGGGCTGCTGAAGGGAACCGGCTGTTTGTGGACGGGTAACCGGCTAGCCTCTGGATACGCACGGGTTGGCCATGCATGGACGAGCCCTACAAAAACAGGGCTGCCGGACGGAGCGTAGCTTCAAATCTCAATACATGGGGTAAGGTTGCATAAGGGTTTGTTCCCACCAGGGCTTGGAGCACTACTTTCCTCTTGTCATTCCCCACACACTATTTTTTTTATTCCAATAGATATTGTACTTGCCGCTCCTGCGACACCCAAGGTTCAAACCCATGCACACATGAAACTCAACCCACACTCACACTAATTGAGCTACAACCCCATTCACTTACACTTAATTTCTAGTATCAGTAGTACTGAAGAACATAGGCCAATATCCAATCAGAGTTGTGTTGCACTAGTGCCAAGAGGTGCGACTCAGCTCTAACATAATGTTGGGCTTCATTAGGGTTGCACGAAATGCAAGAGGCTAAATCGAAATCCTGCATTTATGGCACATCGGTAAGGGAATTCTCTAGAGGCTACATTTTATTGGCCTCAACGATAATAAGGTAGTGCTACGTTATGAATTTTTCCATTGGTTAACACTATTAAAACCCTAGTACGACAGTCCTTTTTACTTGTGCTAGCAAGGCCTCTCAAGGATTTCGCAAACCTTATTCCTCCCACTCACTCTTAGTGCAAGCAATAGTGAGTGGGGGTATTTCATTCCCACTACCCCAATGCACCTCATGCAACAGCCCTTAGAATTGCTAGTTACCTAACTTAACATGTATGATCGATGTTTACCACTATTCTAACAATGCATGTGGATATTTTGGTTCATCTACTCATCAACAATAACATGAAAACCAAATCACTCAAAATGGCTAACTATGGGTAGAGATTTGGACCCTTTTTTAGATTGTTCTTAAAAACTTGGATACCGAACATCTTTAAACAAGTCGTCATTTGACATTTTTCATTTGGGAACAAACAATATCATGGATTCGAGCACCCCCCGCCTCCCCCTCCTTGCGAGGGCCCAAATCAATATCTTCATTATCTTCCACATTAGGATGAGTACCTTTCAACTATAAAGTTATCAATCCCCTTAGCTTGTTTCCCTTTTACTAATAAAAATCATCTCTCTCTTTTTTTTCAAAATCACAAAAAAACAAAGAGCGATCAAGTCAAAGAAAAGGTGTGTTTTAATCACCTATAATCATCAAACCTTATGATATTAGACCTACAAGAACCTTTCTTGTCTCTCTAGAGGGAACTATAATATTAAAGAGGATTGAGGTTACCTATAAGGGCAACCCTAACTATCATGTTGGCCCAAGGACAAATGTAAAGAGAGCTGCAAGATGCTCACCATCATTTTCCTCCATTTCTTATTTGAAGCAATTAAGGTGTAGGAATAAGAGAAATTTAATATGATAGATGTAATAAACAGTTCCTAATACTACCTCTTTGGATGATAAATAGGGACTCAGTAATCATGTGGAACTTATTTTGTGCCAAACAAAAACCCCTTTAGGGTGTATATTATTTTTTCACTCTTTTCCATTAATTAAAATGCCTTGAAACACACTGAATTTTTTTTACTTATTAACAACAATGCTTTTATGAAAATTACTAGTATAGCAAGTGAAATTTTTTGTTTTTTGGACTTTTTTGAACATAGTTTTTTGTTTCACACATAGAAAATTGAAAATTTAGAAAACTTATCAACATATACATAAATTTTGTTATACATATTTGTATTGCAAGTAATTTTTTTTCATTTTTTGTACTATAGTATCTTTTTTTCACATAATTGTTTCTTCATCTCTCTCTATAACACACACATACACACACACACACACATTGTATTTTTAAAAACTTGTCAATGTATTCTTAGCTTTTATGAAAATTATTTGTATTGGAAATAATTTTTCTCAAAATTTTAATATAACTTTAATATGTTTTGCTACAAAATATATTATGGTTTAAGGATTATAAAAGTTACTTTGTAATGTAGAGTTGCTAGAACAATGGCCATTGCTAAAATATGCTTCATGGAGATTGTAGTGTGTGATCATAATATTATCTTTTGCACCTTGGAATTCCAAATGGATGTTCATAGGGTTCATGGTGTTGTTGCATGTGAGACAGTTCAATGTGCACCTCTTTAGCTTAGGCTTTCGTTCTCATCATGAGAACCACTTTGTCATAATGATTCACTTACATAAACTCAAAAAAAGTATGTGTACATTTGCTAGAGTTCAAGGTGCTCTTGTTGAAAGCATGGATCACTTCATTGCTACATTGAGTACAGATTTGGAGGAATTGGAAAGAGCTCTTTCTCACACTATGACTCAGCTACAAAGGAAGCGCCCCCCGCCCCCGCACACCCCCCCCCCCCCCCCCCCCCCCCGCCCAAATCCCCAATAACAAAAAGAACCATGGGAAACATAAAAAATTTTCATGAATTTCTCCTCCTGTAAGAATAGGTCAACCACATAATCAAATGATGCATCATCATTCAATCATATGGTTGATACTTGGTTGAGTTTATCTCCTATCCAATTGATGCCTATTGATCCACCAAGTAATGCATCCTTGTCACATAATTAGCATCAAGAAGATTATTGGTCAATGAATCCTCCATTAAATGCTTCATAATTCTAGTCATTGTTGAGTTGCACTTGATGCTTGAGAAGCGAAGATGGAACAATTGAGCTTTCCTATTTAGATCTTCATCTCCTGTCTTGGCCATCAAGACTCCATCTTGGTTGACTATGGGGGCACCATTGAAGCAATCGATGACTTTTGTTGCGCCTTTTTAAGTATGAGAATAGGTTCCCAGGTTGTGGAAGTTCAAGGACATTTTCTACAATCTATTCAAGAAAATGAACACTTAGGTTGTAGGGCTATCGTTAGTATAAACTATTATCTCACCTATCATGTAATTTTATTGTATGCCTCAATTGCAATGCTAAATTTATGGTTGATGCCATGCTCAAATAGTTCAAGATATCAATCGAGTTGGCATCAATTCATGAGGTCATGCACTTTTGGATAGCCTTTGACCACCTTGTCTAGGTTACTAAAATGGTGGTACTTGAAGACTTTGAGGCACATGATGTACATCTACATCTTAGAATTTACTTGGTTAGCCTAGATCAAATGGGGATTGGGGTTGATCACACTACTTAAGGATAGGTTCTGCCAATCACTAATAGAAAAGTTGCACAAGTGATATGGAAATGTTACAAAAATTACAGGAGTCAAGCCAAGCTCTTAAGCCATACTTTCAACTTTGATAACAATAATTTAGCTCAATTTTTAAAAATTCCTTAAATTTCAATAAGATTCGAAAATGTTTTGATTCATATACTAAGCAGTTCCACCATGTCGACCCTTAAAACAAACACATGCTAGGTATCTTTGGACTTCAAGTAATATGCATTTGAACTTCTTTGTGAATTTAATTTAAAAAATCTAATAGTATTTGCTTTGATAAAAGCAAGTTGCCTTTCTTCAACATAATAACTCCAAATTGCATACTACGTCGAAATCGCAAACTATGGAGAGCTAGTCTCGAGCTAGTTGGGTATGCTTGAAGTTGCTCGTCGAATTTGTGTCATACCCAAGGGCTAATTTGGTCCTTTAGCCCATTTATGATTGCAAATAGTGTCAATGATTGCTTAAGAATCACTCAGACTACTTTGTTTTTGTCATAACACCTTGTACGTGAGATAAAATGGTAAAGGGAAAGTGAACCTTTTCATACGTGGTGCTAATGTGGGAGCAAAGATTCTTCCATCGTGGTTGAACTATGGTAGCCCCTTGAAACTATAGAGAAAAGGTGTGATAAAGGGTCTTACCATTGTAGGACAGAGGGTTTAGGACACATTTTAGAGAGAGGGTTTAGGACATATGTAAGATCTAGGGTTTAGCACACATGACTTCAGCTAAATTTTTCTCTCTAAAAAAGCGATATTTTAAATAGCAAAAAAACAAAAATTTCATGTGTGCTAGACTTACATTTGGTGATACATGGTTAATACCCTATGATTTTGGGCATAGTGTTGGCTTTTGATAGTGAAAACAGTTGTGAAGAGTAGCTGTGCTCTATTATTGATAGATGTATTGCCAGATCCAGCAACGGTGAATGGGCGTTGTAGAACATCAAGGATTTGCTGGCATCTTTCCACGTATGTTTGCCACCTGCATAGATGGGACTCGGGAGTCGGGAGTGTAAACCGCCCTTTTCTCCTCCTGGCCCCATAAGGACGTCATTTTGACACAATGGTAACGCCCCCATGTGCATCAGAACGTAAGGTCGGTAGGTAGCGGTGTAACGCGCGAACGTGCTCTTGCAAAATCTGGGCGTGTGTCCCCTGGTTTTGGGGCGGGGACTGGGCCGCCGTCAAAAACCGCCGAAGAGCGTTATCAAGCGCTGAAATTAGACACGTGAAGATTGCCGCCGGCACGTGTAGTCCCCCCTCGCCCCTAGGCGCCTGGGCGACTGGGAGTAGGCTCTCTCTCTCTCTCTCTCTCTCTCTCTCTCTCTCTCTGCGTCTGCGCCCCTGTCGCTCTCTGAGGTGATCCTTTAAAAGGGACGGCTCTTCCTTTCGCCTTCGCTCGCAGTTTCTTCTCTGCACAGGACTCGAGAGGAACATGAAGGCAGCAGCAGAAGAAGAAAATGTCTTTTTTCTCTGCACCGGGTTCCGAACTCCGAAGTTAGAAGAAGAAGACTGACGACACAGTACGAGAAGTAGACTGAAGAAGACGACAGCCTCTTTTTTCCGCCTGCACAAGAAGGAGAAGGAGAAAGTTTCTTCCTCTGTGTCTGCAGTCGAAGGAGGAGGAGGAGAAGATTCTGAAGAAGTAGACAATCAAAGGCTTCTTTCTCTTTCGTCTGCTGTCGAAGGAGGAGGAGAAGAAGAAGGGCTCTTGTGCTCTCCGGCACAACAAGAAGACAAGCTTCTGTGGACTGTCTTGCAACGTGGTGAGGTTGGGGTCCAAACTCGCTGAAGAAAGCGGTCTAATGATGCTGCTCTAGATGCTGCAGGAAGCTTCGAATGTGGCAAATGTGATACCTGCAGCCGCCTAAGAATAGGACGTGTCTGAGGAGGTAAAGAAGGAAATCACTCCCATGGCCAGTTCAAACCCTACAGGGAAGAAGGTTGTCGAACTTGTCGTCGAGCCAGCCGAAAATGACCAGTACATCCCAGGATTGCCTGATGACCTGGGGCTTATGTGCCTGGCTCGTGTGTCCCGATTTGACTTTGGCAAGCTCCGGCTCATCAACCGGAAATTATCTGCACTAATTGTTAGCCGTGATTTCTTGAGAGCTCGCCAAACATTGAATGTGGCAGAGACTTGGATCTGTGTGGTTGCCAGTGGTCAGACTGGCTGGCTTGCATTCAACCCGATAACCAAGAGCTGGAAGCGGCTGCCAAACCTTGATACAGACTACTGCTTCCAAAACAATGACAAGGAGTCCTTCACCGTCGGCACACAGCTGCTTGTTGTGGGGAATGCCTTGGAGGGGCTGGTTACCTGGAGGTATGATCTGTTGAGCAACGACTGGGCCAAAGCAGCCACAATGCTCACGCCACGTTGTTTGTATGCATGGGCAAGCTCTGGAAGCTTTGCATATGTGGCTGGAGGTATTACGACTCAAGGAGAAGCTCTGCACTCTGCAGAGAGGTATTCTCTAGAGACAGGACAGTGGGAAAGACTTCAAGGTATGCATGAGTGCAGAAGACTCTGTGCTGGTTGCTTCATGGATGGCAAATTTTATGTCCTTGGCGGCGAAAGTGATGCTAAGGTTCCTCTTAGCTGCGGTGAGGTGTATGACCCTGCTTCTGACAAATGGACACGTATACCCAGGATGCTTCCTTGGGTGGACTCTCGCAGATTTCCTGGTGCTCCCCCACTGATTGCAGTTGTCAAGAACGAGTTATACATCTTGGAGGCTGATTCTAACCAGCTGAAAGTGTACATTAAGTCGACAAATTCGTGGAAAGCCTTGGGAGAAGTTCCAGTAGGGACAGATTCGGCAAGTGGATGGGGTGTAGCATTCAAGTCTCTCGGTGAGCAGCTGTTACTTATTGGAAGGGCCAGAACTGCAGATAACCAGGATGGCATGTATGTCTGCAGGCCTAATCCTGAAGCCAGTAATTTGCAGTGGGAGTTTTTGACAAGACTGTGTCCGTTTGGCCCCTTTGTGCTCAATTGTGCCATTGTTTATGCATAACTATGACCTACTTCTCTTGTTAACTCTAAATTATGTCGAACTCTGAGACCTGGAGAATCTGTAAGCTTAAGTACTCTATGAGTGATTCGCCAGAAAGGGCATGCTAAGTATCATGACTGAACAGGTGAAGTATCCTGACTTCAGATAGCCCTTACACCTCTTCATGGAATGAGGGCATTTTCTTAAGTATAACAATCTTTCTGGGTAATATGTACTTTACGTTTTTATGCCCTTGTATGTTTGTTTTCTGGTTTATTTGGGTTTCCTTTGGAAGCCAATTCTCCATCTCAATCAAGGTGTGGTTTAGTGTTTTTCTCTGAAACAAATTTGTCTAAGATTGGGATGTGATGACACTTACAGATGCCCTCGCAGAGGCTGTTATGACACTTACAAGGAAAGCAGTTCACACAATGCATAGTTTCAATTATGCTTATATACTTTCACATGCATTTGGTACCAATGTCACAATGAAAAACTGACATTGGGTCTAATTTTATCATCGTATAATATTCAAGGAAGTGATTGGATGAATAGAAAGGAGAGCATTTTAATTCACTTGGAGAAACCAGTTTTTTATTAAGAACTGTTGAGGTGCATAAGAATTGTTGCATCTTCACCTCAGAAGCCGATGTGAATTATTGCCTCCTTAATGTATTTACACCTCCTCATCATTAGGTTTGGTCTATAAACTGTATGTGATATTCAGTTTCAGCTGTTGAAGCATAGTTTCGTTCCACAATTTCTTACATTTCTGGACTTTTTCTAGAAGCTTGCTGTGTGGTTTATTCTTTTATTGGTGCTGATGAGAGTGAGTAAGTAGATGCCTATTGCAAGCTGCCTTTTGTCATGCTCTGTCATGTGAATGCATAAGTCCAAAGTTCAGAAGGATTGTGTACTCTGCAGTTTTGACAACAGCAACAAAGTTGTGAATGGTCATGTAGCCAATGCGGCTGTTATATGAGAAAGTTGTCTGGCAACTCCTGTTGTCTCTCAAGAGTTTGTGTTAAGCTGTACCTTAGCAGTGCCCCAGCAGTCCTTGCAAAACAGATTTGCAAAGTGACTGGTGCTAAGGCAGTTTGGCAAGCATTCTGTATTTTATTGGAGCTCTGCCTCTAGTGAGCAAATCATTAGGGAGTGCACAGTAATCATATGTATCAGGAATGTGCCAGCAGCAAACTCCTTATTGACGTTTCCCTGTTCTATTAGCAATTGGTGTGCTATGGCAGCTTGGGGCATGCAATTTTTGGAGCTCTGCTTTATGAGCAGAGAACCATACGTGATCTTTTTGTAAAGTTAAATAACTTGGGTATGCAGTGCTTTCTTCAAACTGGAAGGCTTTTGACTTGATGGTTTGTCTTTTGTCATTGATCTTACTTTCTGTGGGGCCAAGCCAGATGCTGCCTGTGAGTTGCCATCTCTGTTGCACCCATCAGACCTATAGTCCTGATGTTTATCATTGTTGTCACTTGAAGATGTTTAGCTCTTTGATGTTTTTTTATTTTGCCAACTCTTCATCTGAGGTTGAAGTGGATTCTCCAAGGCAAGAGAATTAACACTCACAAGGCAAAAAGAATCATAGATCTGAGTGTTGCTGATCCATTTGCCCCATTGTAGAGTATTTTGACCTAAGTTAAGAACCTACAAAGGGTGGGTGGCCTATTTCTATCTTTGCAAGTCGAGAGGATATTAGAGTGTATTGGACTTGGTTATTTTCAGATTATGTCGAGATTTTCGGGAGCATACCAAAACATCTCTATTTAGGTGGCCACCAAAGTCTAGAGGACATTAGAATGCATTGGATAAGGTTTTCTTTGTGGGAACTTTGGCTGGTTGTTTGGCTGCTGTTTGGTCTCGAGTGGCATCCGACATTTGTTTACATGTAGACAATCTTATATTTTCTTGTACCTGTGGAGTGGACATTATCCCACATCTATGTACATTAAGGCAACTCGAACTCTCATGCCTCACAGTGTGCAATGCCCATTGGTGTTGTGGCTTCTCAAGCGTTGCCTTTATCTTTCTCATCACCAGTGGCATTGTACACTGTTCGATGGGGCCACACATTTGGTGGTTGTAGGTGGTAACTTCACCATTGGCCCTTGGTAGTTGCATTTCTTCTTACTTCTTGTTGGCTCTCCTAGCATGTTCTTCGAGGATTAAGCATCTAGTGCCAAATTCACAGGACTCAAAAGAAGTTCAGTAGTAGGCAAAGCTGAGGAACAAGTCAGAAAGAAGAGAAGTAAAAGGTAGGTTAGTAGGTAAGGGTTCAATAAACAGACTTTAGACCAATTCGTATAAAGCCTGCATGCATCCAAGATACACAAAACTGAGTAATAATCAGCTTGAATACTGTAGCTTCAGGAAAACATATTTCATCATATGGTTTCATTTAGCTTCGATCTGGTTAACATAAATAGGTGTGACTTTCATTCAGACATACACATTCATGAGAACAGCCTGGGTGTATTCAGCCCATAAAACCCTATTGAACCCTGATCTTAACTGCTTTTATTCCCTCCTTGAATCTTCATACATCAATCCTTGTATACAAGGTAGTAGAGATCCCAAAAAGATATATTTCAGTCTAGTAGTTTGCTTGAAACAGGGCCCAAGAAGCACATAGATCTGAGAAAAATAGGAGTACCAGTACTGCATCCCTTGAATTCCCTGTTTTGCAGTAGTGAACTGATCCTAATTTCAGGCCAAAAGCTCCAAGAAACTTTACAACAAGTGAAGACCTTCCTTGCCCTATTTACATACACAAAGAGCTTGTATTTTGGTGCTCTAATGCCTTTTTGATGAGATCAGTCACCAAAAAGGCATAGGACAACTCTCTCCCTTCAATCCTTGCTCTTTCTTAGTTCTCCACCTTCATGAGATCACAAAGATGATGATAAAAGAGCACAGCATCTGTCTCCTTTATGAATTGATCAATTTTATTTAGAATTTAGATATACTACAAAAACAAAGTTGTAGCTTATAGAAAGAACTATAATGTGTATTAGAGATGGTTTTGACTAAGTACACATAGTTTTCAGTTAATCTTAGCCAAAGTTAACCTCAATCAAATTTTGCATAATTCAACCTATTTATGTGGAGTAACCTTATTTTATATATTAGTTTCAATTAGAATATGGATATAATGATTTATGATATCTTTAGTATTTTTCATATCCATTGGCAACCCTATTACAGATTCGTCACATGAGGTAGTTCTAGTAATTAGTGATGTTGATTCACCACAAGAGGCAACATCATTGGCTTGCAATGCAGATTCGTTGCATGAGGTAGCATCGTTATACTTCGAATAGATTCGTAGGCAACATCATTGGCTCGTAATGCAGATCTGGTGCATGAGGTAGCATGAATGTTTTGTGTAGTGCACATCCACCGTAGGGGGTAGTACTGGTGTGTGCTTGATCACTCACACCTATTATGGAGTTTGAAAGTGTAGATTTGTTGTAGAAGACAACACTAATATGTTGAAGTTGAATTTTATCGAGCATAGTGACACATTCCATATTCTAGTGGTGTGGGACACTAGTATGTGTAATATGTGGATGATAGAGTACTTTAGTTGTTTATGCTTTTGTCGTGAGCATCTTTAATTTGTAGTACTTTTTGTTTAAGCATTGATGCTAGTTCATGTTTCTTTGAGTAGGAGTATATGCAACTGAGAACATTTGTTTCTCAACAGGAGAGTATATTATGAAAAATAGACTTGTCATTTTGTGAGTTTTTTGTAGGCTATAACGCTATGAATGTGATAAGAATCTATACAGTGGGATCGTGCAATAAATATTATAGAAAAATATATAATAATAAGATAATTTTAGAGTTATTTATTTATAGATTGTCATTGTCTATTTATCGCATGATTAGTGACTTATCGCAAGAGGCACACATCTGATACTGATCGCATTATGCTTGGCAGATAGACAAAAGAATACTAATGTGCTTTGTAATGTGCTAAAGAAAGTATTATGTAAATAATTTTTAGCTAAATCTATACAATGCATAATAATATATATTCAAATGATATTTTGTTTTATTCAAATTATTAATTTATTTGTGAATTATATGTTTAAGATTTTTTAGTGTTAATTTTGAATAAATAATTTATTTTATAATTAAATAATTTAATTGAATCTTTTTAATATAAATAATATTACAATAATAGATTTAAGATATGCTTTTATTAAAATAAGCTTTCTTAGTTTTCTTTACAAAAGCAATAGGATCACACGCAAAAGAGGAGAATATGGTAAAAACTTAAATTTGTTGTTTTTTCTTCATCTAAAGTCAGAATTCAGAGCTTTCGGAACCATTTTGGAAGTTTTGGCACTTTTTGAATGCAATGGTGATGTCAAAACATCATAGTTCAACACACAATTTTTTTTTGCATCAAGTGCAACAAACTATAGAAGACACCTTCATATCTAAAACTCTACTTCATAATAGAGCTATGCAATCAATACTTCATAATAGAGAATGACAAACCATTGCTTTATCATGGGGGAGGTTAGGCTCTATCATATGTTTTCCCTTGTTCTTTTTGAAATTTTTAACTTATTGAATTTTTACAATTTTAAATGTTGTTTGTATTTAATATTTGAGATGTTAGATTTAGCACATGGTCCACTTTGCAACATTGTGACTAGTCCATAAGCTCTCATGAAAATCTCACAAAATTTGCAATTGAGTCTCCATGTCACATACAACTCGTACTGAAGTGCCTCCTCTTTATTCAAGATGTTTCCATAAAAGCCCATGCTTTTAGAACTAACCATATGCCTTATTGCATATCTTTTTGAACTCTAAATTTATCTACTTTTCTTTGCTTGTCAAAGTGCTTAGATTCTATCCAATTTGCAACCACTCCATTTAAATGCTCATGGTATGTCTCAACTGCTGAAGCACATGTATGATCATTTTCAATTGCTGCAAATGCAGCCTCTTCATCATTAGCTAGTATATCCTCTTCATCTTCATATTTGGCTCTAGAAAACATGTTTGCCATTGGGTTGTCATTCCCTGCAATGTGTCAAAAATTAAGATTCATAGACTTTATATATGCAATCCATTCCTAACATAGCAATATTCGGAATAGAATAGCTTGTAATCATGCCAAGCAAAGGTAAACAACTAGTCTCCACAATTAGTGGAGCTCCAAATAAGTATTGTTTATCACACCACAAAGCTATAACAACACCCCATAACTCTCTCTTTATTTGTGGATATCTTCTCTGTCTCTCATCAAAACCTTTGCGCCAAACTTGACTGCATACGTGTTTCCCTCATCATCATCTTAACCAATAGACCAACCAATGCTAATCAGACTCATATCTATGGTGATGACAATGGGTCTTGTATAATCTACTTTTCTCAAGGTAGGTGCAATCTTTAGTAGTTTCTTCAATTTACTCATTACCTTGATGTGTATCTTATCTCACTGGAATTTCCATCCTTTTCTCATCAATAGCTAATACAATGAATCTACAATATGTGCAAAATGTGATATCTAGATAAGATAAAATACACAAGCTCTCAAAAATCTCATGACCTCAGACACTGAAGAGTATGTCTCTTCCATCCTGTCAATTGCATCCACTTTTGTTGATAATGGCCTTTTGCGATATGGTTTGTACATATGCCTAACAATACTTCATTCGCACCAAATATTTACTTTTGACCCGGTGGGAAGAAGGGGAAGTAGTAGGAAGGTTGGAAAAGAAGGCAAAAGATGCGAGTGAGGGTATGGTTCCTACCAATGGTAACATGTTGGTGGATGAGGCTAAGGGGGTAGAGGATTGTGAGGAGACTACCGAGGGAGCAAGTATTGACAATGGGATAAGTGAGGGTGTAGTTGATGGCAAAGAGGGTGATATTGAAGGATTTTCCGAGGGAGATGCTAATAAGGAGGAGATGGTTGGTGTGACAACAAAATCTCCAAGTGATTGCACCTTGTTGGAGTTCTCTTCTATGATAGGGAATACGATAGGGAAGAAGAGTGATTTGTAGGCCAAATTAAATGGCATAGCAAATATCTTTGATACTTGGAAAATATTTTTGTTTCTCTTGCCACACTAAAAAGAAAGGGATACATTTGAGTTTCTCAATAGAAATCCTTGGAGACTTTAAAGAAAATGCTTGTGATAGCACCTATCTTGTAATCTCCTCATTGGAATCTCTTATTCCATGTTGTTGTGGACCTATGTGATATTGCAATTGATATGGTTTTGATGCAAGATAAAAGTATCGATATGGTTTCTAGTTTATTATACTAGTAGAAGACTTAATGTTGCATCAAAGAATTATTCAATTACAAAAAAAGAAGCTCTTGGCATGGTGTTTGCATTACAAAAATATAGGCATTTTTTGTTGGCTACTAAAGTCATTTTGCATGTGGATAACTAGGCTCTGTTGTATTTGTTGAATAACCCTTAGTTAGTAGATTGTTTAGCTCAATGGATGCTATTGTTGCAAGAATTTGATTATTCCTAGTTCATATACCAGGTAAGGTATGTACCATTGCTAATTTCTTGAGTAGATTGGATGGGCAAGAGTAACATATTGGACTTAATGATCAACTTCTAGATGTAGACCTATTTGAAGTACATGTGTACAATGTTGACACATATTATGATTAACTTCTAAAGTTTTTACTTTCAAACAATATACATGATTTGATGAGTTCTAACTAGTGGAGAAAGTTGGCTTTGTCCAACATGCCTTTTCAAGCTATTTTTGGGCACCTTTACAAAAGAGGGCCTAATAATATTCTTAGGAGGAGCTGTGAGCTTGAAGAAGAACAAAGGACAATTCTTAAGGAAGCTCATGCTAGACTTTTAGAAGAACAATTTTTAGGAAAAGTAATGGGATGGAAGATATTGCAGTCTATAATGATGGCCTATTGCATTAAAGAATTCCTATCAATTTGCAAAAAAGTGTATGATTTGTGCTAAGATAGTCCAAGGGATTATGTACGAGATCATCTGGGTTTTTCCTTGGAGCCTTTTCAAAAGTAGAGGATAGGCTTAAACCTCCAACAAAGTATATGCAGAATAAGTATATCCTAGTTTATACATATTATTGTACAAACCAAGTGGAAGCCAAGGTCTTGAAGGATAATATTGTGAGAAGTATCACAAGTTTTTTGTATTCCAACATTATGACCAGATTTGAATGTTGTGATTAGGGTAAGAATTTTGCAAACAAAGTAATTACATAACTCACTAGGAAATATATGATACTTCACAAAAAAGTCACGTGGCTTTGAAAGTAGATACTAAGATATAAATATAACTTGATGAAGTGACCAAATAGGAGGTATAGGGCATTGCCCATCATATAAGCATGTGTAAGAGGATAGAGACAAAAGGCATTAAGGGGAATATGTACTCACAAAGGACCCTTCAACTTAAGAGTTAATGACTCTCCTGATGACAAGAGATTTGAGGTGGACCAATGGGAGAGAGGGTGGTGTATACATTTTATCCATTCTCTTTTTTCCCTTGTCTCTACCACTTATAGGCTTGTTCCTCTATGTCCCCTTTTACACCCCCCCAAACCCCCCCCCCCCCCCCCCCCCCCCTCCCATGTTAGGTGGTTTCCATTGGGTGTCTAAAAAGATGACCCAAAATTTTAAAACTTTACATTTCCAAAAATGGCTTCCCTCCCCAAAACCTCTTCTTATAACATGTATAATTAAAAAAACATTTTTTTGGTATCTTTTGCAAAATATGCTTCTTGTTTGGTTATTCTCTTACTTTCATTCCATAATTCTACTCAGCTTTATATGCTCCTAGCTTCTCTCAGCTATAGCCATACAGCCCCCACCTTCTCTTAGCCATAGCCGCACAACACCCATCTTCTCTCTTTCTTCCATGGTCATTCTTTTACCTCTATTTCATAAATCTTCTCATCTTTCTATACTCACACAACCATAGTCATAGAGTCCTCAATCTCTCATAGTCATAGCCACACAACACCTAGCTTCTCTCTTGATGGTCATTCTCTTTCTTCCATTCCACAAAACTTCTCATCTTTTTGCGCTCACACAGCCATATCCACATAGCCCTCCTTACTTCCATTTGTCTCCTTCTAAGTATACTATTCTTCTTAAATCCATTCCAATGGCATTACATATTAGCAAATGTGATCCTGTGATTCCATATTTGCTACCTACGTACACAATATGAAGGATGAGCATGGCCAATAGAAATGAGCATTGTTCGAGAAGAATTCATGGTCTACATGCAACCTTTAGCAATAGGGCCTCATCGCATTTGCCGTTGTGGTATACTACAAAATCATTGGAAGGGCAAAGTGCTTGGTTTTGGGAGGCTCAAGATGGTAGTCTTGTTGCATAAGTTCAACATGTGTATGATGTGAATGACTTGAATCTACTTCCTGGGACTGCTTGACATTTTTTACCCTTGAATTGTAAGTTAGTGCTTTTATGTTCTTAACTTCCCATATAGTTTTGAGGTTTTTACTTCTCCTCTCCTATATCAGACATTTTCCCTTTAAATCTTGTTGAGGGTTAGCCTTTGAGAAGCTTGTCTGGGACACACAAAGCTCTACATGTGAATGTGGGTGAGACAATGATGATTGAAAAGTCATCGCAATATATTCTTTTAATAAGTTTATGCATATAGTGCCTACATTAGTTGTTTCGTATGGTCCTCTTGAATTACTTCATTCTCCATTTGTTAATTCTTTCGGGAAAGACCCATTTTGGATAAGTGGATACTTTAGACATTAAAATTGAAGATCTTACATTATATTTATAGCTCGATGAAATTCAGGAGAGCTTAAAGATCTTCTATAGTTTATACCAGTTCATACTTTTGCTTATATATTCAAAACCACTAATATGCACTAATGTCCCTCCATGCTTGTTTGTAAGGACATAATTGAGGGTTTTCTTAATTTCAATTTTGAAGAAGGATGAAATGAGGTGGTTGGCGTGCACAAATGTGATATCTTTTCATGTAGAGTGGTGGTCTCTAGTGCTATCTTCCATTACTTAGTTGCACGTTCATCATTGTACATGTGCTTCTATTATTGACATTGGATGAATAAAGTAGGCCAATGGGTTTCCTTAGAATCCACTAAGGACATGGGACAAGGATTTGATATTCAAATTCATATGCTAGGTGGAATGATTGTGTCAATCATTATGAGTAATTGTTAGAGTCTCCTAAACCTGTGGAAGCATCTTATCTTGATGGGAAGTGTTTGTATAGAGAGCTTTAACTTCTATACTGGTGGTAGAAAGGTGAGCTTGTTTAATACTAAAATTGTTTTTTTTTGTTGGGATACAATATTTAGCATCTTATTTGATATTTTTCTTTTAGATAAACAAAATAATGGAGAATAATTATATATTATTGAGTGCTTTGTAACAAGTTAAAATTTGTGTGAAAAATAATGTATAAAAACTTATGATGAATAGATCAATGAATTTTATTTTTAATTCTTTATACATATTTTAGATTCTCTAACATTGTATATTTTAGATTGTTTTGTGATTTTATTTCTTTAACTTCTCAAAACTTGATTTAACAAAATTAATGGATTTTTAAAAACTAAAACTTTAAGTCCATGACCTATAAAAATCATTCACTTGGCCTCATTTTTATTTTTCAACTCTTCAACCACTTCTCCTTTTTCAAGGGCCCTTGCACTTGCCTCCCATATCTCTCCTTCCATGATGTATTACACTCTTAATAGCTTAATAAAATTCCTTCAAGGCATGGAATTTTCCAAGAGATTAGATTTTTACTATCCAAGCGTGCAATACCCTATCAACTACATGAACAGATATCTATGAGAGTATACCATCGGGTTCAAGGATTCCATTGAGGAATGGGTGTCCTATAATCTCTTGAAGTACATCAATCTCATAGAGGCATTTCACAAATGACTAGGTCATTTCTGTGCAAATCTCACCCTCGCCTACTTCAAGCACTTCACTCCTTGACAAGCCATGTTGGTGAGTCCAAGTCAAGTGTGGACTTGATAAAACCCTCAAAGGTTAATCTTCATATCGAGTAGGATGTAAGTATATCAATAGTCTATCTAGACAATTTGTTTTACAATTCATACTATTTTGAGCTAACTTCATGTCAATGTAGGTTGTGCTCGATATTGATGATTTTGCAAGTTGCCACAAAAGGTCCAGGAAGTGTTTGAGAAGGATGCCTCAATAGGACACTACATTGGCTAAATCCACACTAGTGACATAGCCATTGTCCGTGCCACATTCGCCCCAAATAGGTGGGCTCAACTCTCTATTTTGAAGGCCATCTTAAAAGTGGTGAGCATCCACCATCACTTTGATACGCACAATATAATTCTTGTTAAAAAGGAGTTGGTGAAGCATGTTTTTTGTATATGCCTATGTGGAAGGGTACTTAAGGCCATAGGCATTGGCAAAGCCATAGGAGCTAGCTAGGCTGTCAAGTAGGAGAGCATCAAGGTTGGGTTGCTACCAAAGAGCAAAAAGAGACGTAAGCATGCCCATGAGGAAATCAAGCACTTGAAAATGGAATAAAAACTTGTATTGAGCTCTAGGATTCCAAGCATAGCCTTGTAAAGAAAAAATCCCTTATACTTTGTACTATAATACAAATATAATTTTATTGAAACCTATCTCTCAAGCAAATTTTCTATTTTTTTGTGTTCAATTGCTATAAGATTAAAGTCTTTTATGAATAAATATTACGTGATACAAAGTATGAAAAAGGCAAAAAATATGATTGAAATTTTTCCAATGAAAAAATTGTGGATTGACAGGCTACCAGAGAGCTTAGTTTTGCCTCAAAACGCCCAAAAATGTAAAAAAAGTCATTTGAGTTGTGTAGGATGCCCTAGATGCTATAGTGCATGAATGGGCAAGACGATACTAGTGTTGTTGTCATAGTCATTCACACACTGTAGTATCCAAGGCATCCTACATAGCTCAAATGACCATTTTTAAAAATATTTTTGGGTATTTTGAGGAAAAATTAAGCTCTCTGACCTATCAAACCATAAAATTTTCATCGATAGCTTTTTAAAAATTTTCATGTATTTTGTTACTTGTATGACATATGCTAACTTATCATTCGACAAAGCAGAAAGGTCAACTAGACAGTTGCCTCGATAATCAATTGCACATTCTACTTAATCATCGAGTTTTCAATTGAGGTTGCAAATGTAATCATTACACCATCATACACACATATAATATGAGATGTCTAAGGCATAATAAAAAGCAAAGATGTTTCATTACATGTTGAAGTTTACAAAGTATATTGCATTGCAACGTGTATTACAAATACTCTAGGCCCTTGGCATCTCTAATCTCTCTCCCCTCTTATCTATCTAGCTATCACATGTCTCTTTGCACGATGGTTACCTACTTGGTATCAATCGTGGACAAGTATGCATCCTCAAGAAGGGTGACAAGGTATGCTTCTATGGCTTCTTGGATAGCCTCCATTACAATCCCTTGCATGTGGAATCAATATTCGTAAGAGTGAAGGATTTCCTTCACTAAGCACACAAAGGGTACTTTCCTGATCAGCAAGTTTGTGCTCTTCTAGTACTTGTGGATCTCCTTGAGAGCTGCCAAGTGATAGTTCTTCCTCCACTTTAGCCTTTTCCCTAGGACTTATCCAACTAGATGTCGTGGTTGCTATCCTTGTGCTTGTTGGGCCTAAGGTTGAGGCTCGGGTGTAGGTTGCTTGGCAAAGGGTGGTTCTGGAGCAGGGAAGAGAGGTAGTGGAGGAGAACGAGGAAGTTGTTTGGCTTGCTTTGTTTGTAGCTTGGGGTATCATATGGAGCTCTTACCACTTGTTGAGTATCCCTAAGTTTCATCTGTACTAGACTTGGGCCATTCTATCCTATCATGGAGCCTATTGATGTTTTCGTTAATATTGTCCTTGTCATCATTGTTTTCACCTTCCTCATCTGTAGAAGCATCACCCTTATTGTTCTATGCTTGCTGGTTGTTGTCTAGCTTCCACATCCTTGCTTGCTTCTTCCTCTTCGAAAGAGTCTTCTTGCTTGTGAGCTCTTTGCAAAGTTTCCAAGGATGATTTAGGGAGGATCTTCGAGCTTTTAGATGGACAAGGGGGAAGGTGATAGAGACGATGAGGTTGTGTTGCTATTGGAGTCATCTCACTAGTTGAAATTGGGGATTTCTTTGTCTTTCTACGGTGGAGAAGTGAATACTTGCCCTTGGCCTTGGCTTGGTAGTGGATGTTGTTGTTTAGTTTGCTTAATGCAGGCCATGATGTGGATTAAAAGAGGAGAAGAGAATACAACAATAGAAGTATGAAATAGAAAATGAACTAAAATAGTTGTATTTATATAAAACCTAGTATTGGGATTTAAGGGGGGTTTACACACAATTTTATATGTGTGCCCATTTTTACCCTTCTCTTTGCCTTGTTGTCATGAGCCATGTTGCATGAGTATTCATTGCAGTTGTGTTTCATCACTTTTTTTAATTAAGTGCTTGGATTTGTTACCTAAGAGATTTAGCCAATGCAGTAGCCTTAGCATCCTCCAATGTAATGGAGCGACCAAAGGTACATATATAAAACCAATCAAACATTTCTACAAGGTAGCTTTTATTAAAACGACCACCTTCATGGCAAGTGTTTTTGAAATATGTACCATGAGTTTGGTAATGGGACTTCTCCATACCTTGGGTGCTTCACATTTCCAAAGACCCATACTCCTTCAAAAAATATGATCCATGAGCATATAATATATGTTGCAAAGGTATGGAGCATTGACATTAGATTTGGAATGTCAAAGTATAAAAATATTAAAGAATATGCAAGTAGTAGAGTTGAAGGCGTAACACGTAGTGGGTGATGTTGATTTCTTCCTATGCATTGATAACTAGCTTTGTAAAGTCATTGACCACTGTATGAAATTCAACTTGAGTGGAATGATCTATTGATGGCTTTCACCTTATGCATATTAACTTACCAAAACAATGCCAAAATTTTGCATGGCCATTCTTAAGATTAGGGTCTCTTTCCAAACTCTGTATTGAATTTGTATAAATCTTTCCATAGCTCCCACTTTAACTTTGATGGCTTGCCAATCATATTGCTCAGTAATCTCTTTGCCTTTGTTTCACTCATTGATATTTTCTATGCTACATCATAAGTTAGGCTTAACATTTTCTAGTTCTTTTCAATATTTACCTTACATCCATGTATACCTAATGAATTTAATAGCTCATTGACTTTCTCAATGGCCACTTCATGTCTCGAGCGAGGCTTCATTTGTATAGATAATTGATATGCAACTTCAACAACTTGTTAAATATGCATATGAGACAATGCAAAGTGCAAAAGTAGACATTCTCAATGTTAATTGGAAATATGGCTATCCAATTCTCATCAAGAGGTGACCTATTCAATAGTGTCTTTCTATTGTAGGCCAATACTCCTCCCTTCTATGCAACATTATCTATGATCTCAAGAGAATTGTGTGTTTCAATGCAAAATGGACAAGGCAATGATGTTGATGCCTTAGTGTTACTATTGAACATAAACTTTGAGTCTTGAGATCACCGCAAAAGTGCTAATTAACATTGAATACTATGACTCCTTCCACGTAGAGCTTCTTGCCACTTGTTTCCTTGGAAAATATATTTGGATATGGAGAACGTTGGAAGATCCAAGAGAGAACATTATGGGTTTCCTTGGACACTTCAACCGTTGTTAGCCACCAAAATTTATTTTTTGATTCCATGCTGAATGGTTGGACAAGCATGCTATCATTTGCATAGGCCATGGCATAATTCATCAATGTAAGGCCCACCCTCTCCAACTTGTGTCCCTTTATGATTTGGCATTTGTGAAGTTTAATAACAAACTCCAAGGTTGAAACAAAACTTGAACATTATAGTTGGCACAAACTTAGTAGAAACAAGTGTACTATATTGAATCCGTAATGCTATATTAGAACAAGTCAATACCTTTTGAGCATTCAAGCATTGTACCTTGTAAAAATGAGCCATGGCACATTGCAACTTAACCATGTCAATAAAAATATTGTTGAAGTTATCATAGTCATATGAAATCTTTCCAGCTTTAGTTTTCTCCACTTTTATTTTATCAATAATAAAAGATATTCTCCTATTGAATCAGTAATGGCTATATTTTATGATCTTCTTACATATATTCTCCTATTGAATCAATAATGGCTATATTTTATGATCTTCTTACAGCTCTTAGCCGAAGTGGATGGGGCAAAATCATGTGCTTTATTTTAATACGAGCCAATGCATTTGCTATCATACTATATATGGCCTCATAGCCTTGCTGACTACTAACCCTAGCTACATCACATGCTATTTGAACTTCTTCCATGGGCATATTGTTAAGAACAATTGTAAGGACCACATTCAAAGCAGCAAGCCAAATGCTTAATATCAAGGGTCTCTCAAAATTCCAATCAAATGCTTGCATTTTAAGAATGCATTTAATAGCTCCATTTGTTGACCCTCACATTGGCCTCCAACATAATCAAAAAAGTTCTTGCCAAGTGAAAATAGATATTTTTAGGGAACATGGTAGATTTAGGTTGTCTTTCAAAAGAAAATGACAAACCTTAATGCTTGTATATATCTTTTTCATGCTCCATTATTCAAGGATACTAAGAGCATTGGTAGCAATTGAAATTTCCTTTCCTTATAACCATGGGAGTTTGCTTGCACCTTTGCAACTTTGTTTATGCAATGTTCTTATCCTTCTCCATTTGCTCCAAAAGTGATTTTAATGACACATTCTCCTCCTCCAATGTTGAATTTCTTTGCACATCCTTTGCCATCTCTTGTTCCTTGTCTTTACATTGCTTTAATTCTTCTTTAAGCTTATACACTTTGATTTGTTGATCTTACATAGCTTTTTACAACACATTTAAAGAACCCTAGGATTGTAACAAAGATTGATGAGTGCTATACAACATTAATAGATAATATTGATGCATATGGATGTTCCTATCTAAGTGTTTGCAATAATCTAGTTGACAATTTTCATCACCTCAACAAAAGTGAGCAACAACGTGGAATTGAAAGGTGGATTTAGCCGAGTGGTAGGATCATTAGGATATAAGAAACTATCCATCCAAAGATCAAAATAGCACACTCTTCATCTACACGAATATGCAAATCCACCTTCCTCTTATGGTTTCTTATGTCCCTAAGTGGTTCCATTAGGAAATGCACGGTAGAAGAGAAAATTATGGAGTAGATTAAGTTTTCATGGTATAATATTGATTTGGAAGGGCTACACAACAAAAGAGAGCATGAAAAATGCTTAGATGCATATATAATATGGTTAGGCACCACTAGAGATGAAAAATACCATGTTTTTAGAAGGGATAAAAAGTCACTTTTTGGGGTCAAAATTAGTCCGCCCTATTGATGCGGTAGTTAGAAGTAGTGGAGCATAAAGTAGGTATGCAACTATATTTGCAAGTTCCTAGGTATCACATCTGTGAATATTAAAAAATATGAATTGATTTGGAGGGCCTTTAATGCAAAAAAGTGTATAAAAATGGGTATTTTAACTTGTAATATGATTGGATGCCTTTTGAGAAAAGAAAGTCTATTTTTTGTAAAAATGTTTAAAAATTCATTTTTTGGAGCAAAAATAAATCCAAGTTACTAATATGCCACTTTTGAAAGAGTGGTGGTCCCTTCTTGGAGGATGAATTGATTTGGAGGGCCTTTAATGCAATATACTATACATAAAATAAGTATTTCAGCTTGTGATATGATTTGTTATCTTTTAAGAAAAGAAATCCAATTTTTCTGAAAATGTATAAAAAATTATTTTTAAAAGTAAATCCAAGTTGCTAATGTGGCAATTTTCGAAGAGTGGGGGTCCCAACTTGGAGGATTAAAAAGGCTAGTTACCAAGGTAAAAAGAAATGGAGACTCCCCTCCTTTCTAGGTAGGATTGAAGAGGGACCAATCCAAGATTAAGGATTCCTAATCAATTTCTTATAGGGCCCTTTTTGAGTCCATAAAGGGAAGGCATTGATGGACCTAGAATAGAGCAATGATTATAAGCTTCAAAGGAGGTATCAAAAGGGAATTGATGATAAATTGGAGCCCCAAGAGAAACACCAAGGAAAAGGGGTTTCTACTGAAAGAAAATCTATCTTGTAACATTAACAAGCTTTTGTTTCATTCTTTCGATAACCACAAGAAGGAAAAGAACAAATCTTCACGCAACATCATAGTAGATATCTCATACGGATTTGATAGAATCAACCATAATCTTCAACATCTTCATAGAATCCATCAAAACTAACAAGAACACAAAATAGCACACCACTTTTGAATGGAAATAATCACATAGTATTCATCTTCATTGTCTTCATAGTTCTCTCTCTCAATCTCTCATAGATAGATACATTGTTTTGATATAATTGGCTATCTCTGACTCTCTCTTTCTCTCTTAATCAATAGTACATCGTCTCCTCTCTGCAATACTCAATAATCACTCTCAATAATCCTCTCTTGGTCATGGATGCCCCTTCCAAGAGGCATGGGAGGTATGAAAGGGCACCAAAGCCACTATAGTGTCTCTTCATAGCTCACTACTGTCACTTCACTCTAGCCTTCTCTTCAGTCTTCAACAACTACTTCTTCTATTTGTTTTAGCTCCTTTGAACTTAGATTCATCCTTTCCAAAAGTAGAAAACTTTCCTAAAGTACACCCTCATATCACAAAATACTTACAGAAGATCTACAGAACAGAACAGAACATAACATAACAAAAGATGAATAGATTATGAACAAAGGCTTTACAGAGGTTCAACAACAATTAAACAACAAACATTCAGCTCAACTAAAACCAAATAAATCCATCATAAATCACTCAATAAGATATCATACAATCTCAAAATTCATCATTCAATATCCAGCCTCACTTATTTAAACAAAACAAAGAAAAATAGAAGAAAATAGAAGCTCAACAGGCTTAAACAGGATCATACAGAAGCTATTAAAAAAAATCATGAGAACGTATCACATCAATATATCTTCTTCAAAAAATATCATGCGCTATCAAAATCAATACAAACCTATCCAAATCATTCAAAATAATTCTAAAACAATAAAAAATCATACCAAATCAATCATTCAGTTCACAAAAAATAACAAAAATCAATAAAAAATTTAGTCTTTTCCCACTCTCAACATATCCCCACACTTAGAATAGGAAGCGTCCTTGCGACCTAAGGAAAAGAAGAATAAAAGTTCAGTAAAGAGCTCAATGTGATCTTTTGTCTTCAACAACACTTCATAAAATCATCCGATCATGACCCCAACAAGTAACCTATATATCTGATAATACTACAATGAAAGGAAAACACCATTTTGGATATTATCTCCATGTTTAAAAAAAGAAGAAGATAGCAACACAAACTCATAAAGGATATACGAGTTTTCTTTAAATCAGCATCATCTTCTGGTAGCTTTTAATCTAATATCTTCTTCATCAATCCAGCTTCAACTTCAGCTCCATTCAACAAAGATAAACAATATACACATACCACAACTCACACCACTTACATATGAATGGCAGCTCTTTGGAAGGAAAAAGATAGATAGATGTATTCATCAAAGTTACAAAGGATAGCGGATCAATGAAGATGATCCCTTTTAAAGGATTGATGATTTTTAAAACTTTCTAGGGATACATATTCATCCACAAAGGTTTTTGGAGGATTTTGCAAGAATTGTAAACAACACATCCTCTCCAGTAGGATAACAAATCTTCTCGACAAGCATAAAGCATGAAAATAAAGCACATCCAGCTGATGGGTATCCACATCTACATTGACATCCAAACATAACTTTGGTACTTGCTTTTGATCACCATGAGAGTGACGATGCATAAAGGCTAGATATCGTGAAAAATGGTCAGTTAGTCTTAGTAATGGATCCAAAGATTGAGAATGAAGCTGAGCAAAACATAAATAGTTGTGAAAGGCTTGATTTGTAGCCTTCCATTCTCCTGGAATCACAAGCCAGTTAATTTGGGGTCGTAAAAGAATCTCCAGTACTCTAGCTTCTTCTTCTCCGGATTGTCTGATCAAAGCCTTCATATTCTGTAACCAACTGAGGGGGAGTCTGAATAAAAGAGCAAAGAGACGGGAATGGAATAAGGGATAAAGGATGAAGAGAGGGATAAGAAAAATCATAAAAAGAAGAATAAGATAAGGTAGGAGAATCCGACAATTTAGCAGTATCAAAAAGGAAGGGAGTAAGGAAATGTGGTGGGAACGTGGATAAGAAATGAGAAGATGGGGGAGGATAAGGAAGAAGGGGAGAAAATACTGGATCAATGATAAAATGACATTGCGTAAAAATAGGAATATGGGGTGCATATTTAGGTTGAAATAGAAGGGGTAAAATGACATGTAGGGTATTCTGGAAAAGAGACAGATAAGCGTCATACCTATGAGCCATGTGTTGATAGTAGGTCAAGGATGGAACTGATGGTCCTAAGGCAGAACATCTAGCATAGGCCTAAAAAAATAAAGGATCAAAAGGAGGTTGCTTGGAAAGATGGGATAACAGATCCACCCTCAGTTAGTTGACATTTTGCACATGAGATGAAGCCTTCAACTGTCTTTGATTTAAGATCACAGAATCTAGCATGGGATGCTAAGAATCCTCTAGACAGTCAGCTACTCTAGAAGAATACTTTTGAAACATTTCATCAATCTTAAGCTCCAACTGGTGTACATAGAGTATTGCTTGCAAGACTACATCTCCAACATACCAAGAGAGGTCTTCATCATCTGGAATTAACGAGTCACCTCTGAGGTACATATAGGACATCAACATTGAATCTGGGACTATCAAATCCTCAAACACCATCTTGACCACTTCAGACAACAGATCTGCAGACTAGGTTCCACTCTAGCCATCCTCTGGAGGAGACAAATCCATGGTTGAAAGTTTAACATAAAAGGCTAACTTTTGTTGTTGATAATGAACAAAGAAAGAGTGGGCGGGAGGAATAAACTCCATAAATTGCTCAAAATTAGTCCATAATATATCCATTCTAGATTGCAATCTCTCAACCTTGGCCTGAAATAAATGACATAAAGTGGCATTCCGTTGAAGAGCAGCCAAGTCCTGCTGAGACATAAAAGGAATCATGTGGACACTGGGACTTGGGGGAATGGATCGTGACTGCGCTAGTTTGTCCTTCAACTATTTAATCTGGGAGGCTTGGGATTCCACTGTATTGTGAGCAGTCTGCAAGTCTAACAGTTTCGTATCCAGAAGAGTCTTGAACTCTTTTGCTTCTTTGGACATTTTCTCTTTCTCTTCAGAAACCCTGGTGACCTCTGACTGAGCTTCTGCTAACTGATTTTTCAAAGAAGATATTTTTTCTCTTTGGGTCTCAATAATTTTGGTTTGCTGCTCCATATGCTTAAACAAATCGGAAAGAGTGTTTTTGGGGCAGAGGCTAGCTAGATGGTTGCCTTATTTATCTGGTCTTTGGATTGCTTCAATTCTTCATAGAAAGAAGAATATAACTGTTGAGCACAAGCTGTCACTTAGAGCTCAATAGAACTCTGAATGTCTTTACAAAGGAAAGGGATGGCATCCCTTGTTACTAAACAGTTCAACGAAGGAACTAATACATCCAAATAACCCTCTCAATGTACCCTGAATAAGTTGTTGCATGTGAGGTAGGCAGGGAGTTCACTTCCAGAGGTAGCAAGAATTGACACTAAAGGAATGACTGATGGAATTATCTCTACTACATGCTTCAAGCGCTTCCGCTGAATGACCAGTGGAGGAGGGGTGTCAGTATCCTCTATGTCAATGGGTTCTAGATCTTTTGAAGGTGTAGGGGGAGGGAGTGGGTTAGATGGAGGAGGAGGTAAAACGCCCTTCTTAAAGCCTGAATATGTCAGAAAAGCATATAAATATGAATCAAAGGTTAAATTGGTAACATTCCCTTTAGTCACCTTGACAAAATGTTGATCCATATTTGTAAGAAGGTAAGTGCTCCAGTCAATGGCAACCCCTCTTAAAACCATCCTAGAAGATGTGAAGAGCTCCTTGGACAAGTAGTGAGATGGTGTCTTAGCAGGCATGAACCTGTCTTGGAGGAATTGGCAGACTAGCTTCTAGAGAGGATAAGTGATCATTGATCATTGAAAAAGACACTCTTGAAGTGTTAATCACCTTCTTGACATCGAGGATCTCTTTAGTCTACTTCTGTAACAGCTTGAGAATCTCTTCATTTAAGAATAACTATCTGGCTATTGTGACAAATGGTTCCCCCTTATAGGGAAGGGACAAAGCCTTCCCTAACCCTCTAAGTGTTAGGACCATGGAAGTACCACGAATCAAGCCCGATTTCTTACTGTATAACGTGAGAAACTCATCACAAAGGGCTGGATCATCTGGAATCAGGGGGTGAGGAGTAGCCACAAAAGATGTAAGGTCAACTTTCGCAATAGGCTCAAAAGTTAGTAGGAAAGAATAATCCCTACTGATCAATGGGATGTATTGAATAGGAGGAGGTGTACGGGGTGCCATTTAGATAGTGAACACACAACACAACTCACAAACAAAAGGGATGTCTATAAAACCAGTAGAAAAGATCAAAGATAAGATACTAACCAAGGTTTTAAAATGAGACTCGACTGACTATCCCCAAGCAAGGCACATCCTAGAAAAAATTCGACATGACCTCTAAACATATGCGACCGAAAGCTTCATGCTATGCAACAGACATGCATCCTGAATCCTCGTATCAAGCATATAAAATGAAAAATAAATTCAGACCATACCTGTAATCATATAAATCAACCAAATCAATAACCACACACAACATAACCAGAACATCATTGACCATCAGTAACAAGAAAGACCATTCTGAAGACTACACGTGCCCATCCCGTGAAGCATGGTTATTGAAAAACGGGAAAAATAAAGTGCAATGAGGGGAATGATTTTAGTGAAGGGTTCGTTTTAAGAAATTATTAAAAATGGGTGAAATTTTATTAGGTTGTAAACCTTCGAAAAGAAAATGACAGTTTATTTTTAAATTATTATTTACAATTTATTAAGGTGGAGTGGTGCTTTTAACAAATCTCGGACTTTGATACTCAGATTGAGGTCTCTAAATGCAGATTCATGAATTAAGGATTTAATGTGTCTGAAGTGTTCTTCTTTGTTAGCGAGTGCATTTTTGTGACAGTTGGTTCATTTGATTTAAAATTAAGGTGCCTTTGAAGCACATGTAGCGCGTGCAAAGTAAATGACTGATTGAGTTTTACTTAATGAAAAAAAGGTGTGTTGAGCGTAGAGGTGTGTGCCATGGTGGTGATTAAGGTTCATTTTAAGAATTAATAGGTGAATTATGGGGTAGCGAAAAAAATAAATGAGAAGGGGAAAATAAGTACCTAAGAGTGTGTGTGCAAGGATACTGAATGTGCATATATCAATCCCACAATGCAAATGAGTCTCAAAAGAGAAAAGCCAACAACAGAATATGGTAAGCTCATAAAAAACCAAACCAACACCTCATTAAAAAAAAATCAAGAAACATGTATTATTTGGTTAGATTTTTGGCAAGATAATATTACTATCGACAAGTTTAGGGTGGGTGTATTAGATTTGGTTGGGTTTAGTGTTTCGATTGTGTGTTGACTTTTTTTTTTGTTTGTAATAAAGAAATCCCCTAGGTTGAAATGTTTAGGTGTGAATTCAATTTAAAAGCATTTAATAGGTTGAAATTCATTTTTTAAAGTATGTTCATCTTTTAAAAAATATCAAAATTAAAGAAAAAGGTATGGGATTTTTTTGAAATTTTTTATTGTGATTAATTAAAAAACCATTTTAATGGATTTTAAATGAGTTTTAAAGTTTTTGAATTTTTTGCAATTAATTTTTGGAATTTTAGCTTTGAAAAATAATCCAAAAAATGTCTATTTGGTCAAAGAAAATTTCAGCTATTTTTTTGTAAAATTTTTATGAATTTTTTTGTTTTATATGTGTTTTTAAGGGTTTTTGACATTTTTTTTCATGAAAATGGGGTACTCGACTACGTGTGAACAACAGCTGCGCACAACCATGAACGAGGCCGACGCACGTCCTCGCACGTGAACACCAGCTCAAAAAAACCACACGGATGCCTGCACGAAAAAATCACGCATAGCTGTGTGTGAACAACGACGATGACCTTGCAAGCGCGTCCACGCACGCGAACACCAGACGCACTCAAGGGGGAACGGGCAGGCAGGGGGGCTTAATGGGTAAGTAGGAAGGGGAGGGGGATGGCGGGATAGGCGGCGGGTACGGGGGTGGGAGGGGGAAGGGAAGGGGGCGGGTGGTGTGTAGGTAGTAGGGAGGCGGCGCGGACGACGTGAACGACGGCGGTGATGGTGACCAGCACTGGCGGTGGGGGCGCGGACAACTAGCACTGGGCGGTAGCAGTGAGGACGATGGGCAGCCAGGGGCATGGCGGTAGGGAGGAGGACGACGGCGGTAGCCGAGGGGACAGGAGGGGGAGTGGAGGAGGGGAGGCGACAAGCGCCCAAGCAGGGAGGAGGGAGGATTGGAGGAGAAGAGGATGTGGAGGAGGGAGAAAGAGAAGAAGAAGAAGAGGAGGAGGGAAGAGGAGGAGATGGTGGGAGGAGGAAGAAGGGGAGATGGCGGGAGGAAGAGGAGGGAAGAGGAGGAGCAGGAGGGAAAATGAGGAGAGGGAAGGAGGAGATGGTGGGAGTAGGAAGAGGAGATGAAGGCGCAGGAGCAGGGAGAGAGGGGAGAGAGAGGGAGGGGTCGGGGAGAGAGAAGAAGAAAGAAAGGGAGGGAAAGAAGAGGAGAGAGAAAAGAGGGAGGAAGGAGGGGGAAAACGTTCGGGGAGGGGGTTTAATGTTTTTTAAATAATAATAAGTTTTTTTAAAAAAATGATAAATAAGAAGAATAATAAGTTTTAAAAAAGCAAGGGATCCCCCCTCGTCCCGCACAAAGTGCAAGGCGAGGGTAAAAAAATTTACATTAGCGGGAGTAGACGGGTCCAAGATGGGGATGGGGGAGTCGCAGACGCCATGGGGACGTCACGAGGTGTGTAAAAGCAAAAACATGTGAGTTCACGCGCGAGGTGAGACGCGCGGCAACACGATAAAACAAAGAAAAATTAATAACATGCAAACCATGCATCAGAATGAAAGTCAATAAAAAGAAAAAATGTGCCAGAAAATGAAGAGAAGATGACAGAAAAGTGCGACAGGGTGTCCAAGGCAAAATCAGGGTAGTCACAGGGGAAAAATGCAAAAAACAACGTTGAAAATACATACGGGGATTAATCTCAGAATATCTGCTTGCCAGAACGCAAGGCGGAAAGAAGGAAAAAGGTGCAGAATAACGTGTCCACCAAAGGATCGCGTCAAAACACGGTTCTGACTGAGATAAGAGGTGTTTACATGGGAAAAACTCTAAAAAGGGACTCAAAAATGGATGCGAAAATTAATACGAAAAGAACCGAGTACTAGAATGAAGGGCAGTAAAAAGAAAAAATGTCCAAGGGAAGGGGATTCACTGGGCTGGCATATCAAAACTCATTTTTGGGGGAGTGAGGAGGGGTTTACATGTGAAAAACACAAAAAAGACACCTAAAAGCACATTGAAAAATTAATAACTAAAAATCCAATGGACAAAATAGGATGGAGAAAAAAGCAAAAAGGTGGGGAAAGGTTGGTTGGATAGAGATGTTAAATTAGATTGGAATTTTGGTAAAAATAGGGCATATTCACATGGAAAAATATAAAAAAAATACAAAAAGGTCTCAAAAACCCGCAAAAAATAATAACCGATGAACTAGGTATCAAAATGACAAGGTATAAAAAGGAAAAATGTCATATGAAAGGTATAGGGCAGGGCTATCATGTCAGATTGATGTTTTGAAGCAAAAAGGATGTGTTCACATGGAAAAATAGCCAATTGATAGAAAATGGTTCAAGAATTAATAACTCAAGAACCGTTTGGTAGAACAGGGGTTGGTAGAAAGGAAAAATGGTAAATTTGAAGGGATGAACAGGGCTAGAAGGTTGGATTTGGGTTTCGGTAAACGTAGGGTGCATTCTCATGAAAAAACTTCAAAACAAGGGATAAAGGGAAAGAGAGAAGAAACGGTTCCAGGAGTGGGTGGAAAGTGGACCCAGGGGGGGTGGGGAAGGGGCCCC